>NW_022280093.1:1263284-1313487 GCF_004355925.1 Anarrhichthys ocellatus
CTCTCTAAAAAAAAAAAAAGGAATGAGCTGGAGCGTCAGTTTCTGGAGCTGCTGCAGTTCAACATCAACGTGCCGTCCAGCGTCTACGCCAAGTATTACTTTGACCTGCGCTCCATGGCTGAGGCCAACAATCTCAGCTTCCCCCTGGAACCCCTCAGCAGGGAGAAGGCCCAGAAACTAGAGGTGAGTAGCACACAAGCACAAAAAACAACAACTGGAAACAGATTTATATATATATATATATATATATATATATATATATATATAAAATAAATCTTACAATCTGAACCCAATTTCTTGTAGCCTGAGGCTGTGGTATAAAGGAACTGAGGCTCAGTTCAACACATGCACACAAATCACAGACTGTAGAGCAGGATGTAGCGCTGTGTTGCTGTGTAATTAGAACTGAGCTATTTGGTAATGTTATTCGTTCAGCTGTGCTTTTCCTGCTATGACAAGTCAAAATGTCAGCTGTGAAAAAGAGTCTATTCATTGGCCTATATACTTGTCCTATTGGTGTAAGATGCTAAAGAAGCACCACAGTGCCTGTTTTAAAGGCCCTGCACAGTAGCTCTCAGCAGCTCCGGCTGGTTGGACGTTAGTCAGGTGGAAGCTAGGTGGATATATGTAATGTCACAAAACTCAATGAGCCAATGGAAACGACAACAGGCTAAGGTGTCCCACACTGACGAGACAGCCCAGTTTGGACACGCCCACACAGTCCCGAGAAGAGTTCTGATCTTTTCACCGGATACACCAAAGCATGCTCCATCTCATTTCTTCTGTGTTTTTGTTTGTTTGTTGTCTTTCAGGCCATCTCGCGGTTGTGTGACGACATATACAAGGACTCGAGGAAACAAACGAAGAAGCGGTCAGTGAGTGCGGACAACCTGACGGTGGTGCGGTGGTGTCCAGCCATCATTTCCTAACACTGACTGCCCGCAGCACGGAGACAGACCTGTCGGACATACTGTACTGTGTTTCTGCCTGGTAAGCAGGCAAACCAGGCGGGCAGCAGTCCTGTGGATCAGTACACACATACACACACACACACACACAAAACCTAGCACTTTTACAAGTGTGATTGCACCCTCTCTGGTTGTTGTACATAAAAGAAGTTCCACTGGCTGCCTGCACTGAACCAAACAGAGCTGAGCTGAACCAAACTGAAGTGCGTGAGTGAAAGTTGTTGGAATGAAGACCTCGACTGCAGAAGAAGAGGCCGAACAGAAACACAGCTGGCAATACATATATATATATATATATATACTGTAGATGACAGACTGTGTGAAGTTGGGACAAGCTTAATGTGGAAAAACCAGGCGACAACAGCGTTCCATAATTCCCTCTTCCACTCGCTCGTGCGGTTGATTGAGGGAGGCCGTGTACATTCCTTTTCCTTTTAATCTTCCGGTTCAGTCACTTTCTGAGCTGAAGCATGAGAGGATTTTTTTTGACGGGCACATTGGGAAATTTGGTTGGTGTTCATCTCTTCTTTTTGCATCCCCATCCGGCGCGAACCCTCTTGCGAGCAGATCCAAGCGTACACAAGGGAAAGACATGTACATTCCTCCGTTACCTTCAGTGTACACTTGATGCATTCGACCGGACTGCATATCATCGTATTCATCGTAGCCGTTTTCATTGAAGCTCTCATTCGGAGGGCTGACATT
The DNA here is from genome assembly GCF_004355925.1 of Anarrhichthys ocellatus. Lineage (NCBI taxonomy): Eukaryota > Metazoa > Chordata > Actinopteri > Perciformes > Anarhichadidae > Anarrhichthys > Anarrhichthys ocellatus. Next base: position 1,264,958 of record NW_022280093.1, read on the forward strand.
GAAAAAGCGAGTCAGTCTTTCGCTCTGACAGGACCAGGAAAACTCAACTCACAGCGAGGCCATCCAGCCAACGTTCCCGACACAGCCATTCACTTAAAGCAATATTCATGCATTGCTCGGTTGTTGTGATTAAATAGGATGAAGCGTGCATACTCGGGAGGAGACTGAGCGGAGGACAGCGGTCCACGACTCTCAGTCAGACATGAGACGTACTGTAGAACTGGTGTTGTACTTAATTCACTGCCATCGTCCTGACCTGTGGTGCCTGTAATAAGCTAGTTTAACACCTCTCCCCCTTTCTACTGGAGGAATAGAACAAATAACTGAAATATTTCTTTTTTTTTTCTTTAACATTTTGTATGGTTCTTCCAGCGTACAAAGAAACAGCACAAAGTGGAATATCGACATTTAGGAGCCACTAAACGCATGATTATTTGTCAGGGTTGTTCTGGAGAGGAACCCAAGTGATAGAAAAAAAGCATTAAGTGACACATTCCAACACACTGCTTACAAAAAAAGATGGATTGTATACGTTTTGCTAAGTTTTCTCTGTACAGTGTAAATACAGAATCTGTAGACTGAGATCGTACTGTAAAACCAGAGAAAGAATGATGATAGAATACTTCTATTGGATGAGTTCATACTGTACACGAGGGGGATGCTGAATATGTTGGATGTTCCTACGACAAATCAAGTAAAGATTAAGTATTGCGATTTAAACGGGAGACACCACTTAAGTTTTCTTGTTACGATGTTTATTTTCACACAGCAGAAAATGCCAAGTTTTTTGTATGTGCTACATGCTGTATATGGTAACTTAATTATACGAAACAATTCAGGCTTATTTTATTATTTGTTATCCTTTTTTAAAGATTTTTTTCTTACCCCACTCTGTAGAGGCATTACCAGATCCATGTGTTCTTATGGAGCCCCGTAAAAGAAACATGTCAAAAACACAGTATAACTCAATGCATCAATGAATATGATAACATCATTTAAATGGAGTGTAAAAAAAGAGCTATAAAGTTTATAGTTTTCCTTCAACCTCCATCAGTTTTTAATTTATTTTTCTTCTTCTTTATCTTTCTCTACTGTAGCTCATCATGTTTTGGTCTTGTCACACATTAAATCATTTCTCTACTCCCTGTGTTCCCGGAGCAACATTTCCTTTTCCTCGTGTCATTTTCAATTTTACAGTTTTACAGACGTCTCTTTTAGAATGGGGGTCTTTGGGGGAAATGCTTTTTGGGCTGCAGGGGATTTTTTTGTGTCAGTACTGCAAGTTGCAACTTCAGTTGCCCAACTGATCTCACACACACACACACACACACCAATCACATGCCCTAGACATACATGGACATGGACATTATTTTCTGCAATATAGCGCAGTAAATGGAAAATAAGGAGTAGATAAATGATTACATGTGTGCCAAGACCAAACATTTGGAAAGTTGGTGAAAGATAATAAATAAAGTTTGGGTTTATTTTATTAACTTATTGAAGGTTACAGCAAATTCATTTTTTATTTAACTAACAATATTATTTATTTATGCATTCAGTTATAACATTGACTTTTCTGATAACCTTTTCTGAACGTTTATCTGGAACTTTCTTTTTTCTCCATGAAGACATCGCCTCCTGATTTGCTCTTGTCTTAACATTTCTTAAGTCCAGGGATCCAGAAGGTAAACCCATAAAATCAACCAGTTGAATTATTGACGCCTGAATGGGTTCATAAAAGTGTGAATTAACGCTTTTATTACATAAACTTTACAGTACTGGTTGTTTGCCTTAAGATCAACTGGACACACATTTTGCTTCACTAAATCCTTGAATAGATCATTCATTTAAAAATATCATCACGTGACATTTCCAGGCTTGTAACGCATTTTATCTTTGTAACAAAAGATCGGGCGTCAGCGTCTACCCTCCCTTCAAGCCTCGAGCTTATTCCGTGCATTTCATTGGCAACTTTCACATCAAGCTACCAGAGAATCAGTCAGTGAGATGTCCAGGCCCTGAGCAGCGGGGGCGTGAGCAGAGACAGAACCGTACCAAAGTGGTGAAGAAATGAAGAGGACGGTCCTGTTGGACGTGTTGCTCCGACCCAGCTCACACTTTGCACATGAAGTATAGAAAACAAAAACAAAGGTGTTTAGACGGAGACGGAGAACTGTTGTTTTGCATGGTGCTTTGAGATGAGGGGAAAATAAAAGTGCAAAACTGTCTTTGGGAAAGTACCGTTGCTGGAGTGGCTGTTGTGAGTTCCAAATGTTAGAGGTATTCAAAGATTGTATATCCTATTTATTGTGCGTGTGTGTGTCTGTGTGTGTGTGTGTGTGTGTGTGTGTGCGTGTGTGCGTGTGCGTGTGTGCGTGCATACGGCCCGGACAGGTGTTCTCTAGACCCACACAAGTAAGTAAGTGTTGATGCCATGTGGTCCACTTAGGTGAGTCCTTTCCTCCAACATCACGGACCATGGGCCTGTGGCGTCCTGTTGGCTGGCTACTAGGTGTGTGTGTGTGTGTCATGGCCTTGTGCACTGAACTCTACCTCTGCATAGAGTTTTCTCTTCATTTCTCTTCCTCTCGTTGACGACAATTTGTTGTCTTTTCACACATTCATGACGGTTTCCCTTGCTAACATCAGTCTGCTGTAGCTGTGACCTTTTTTTTTGTTTTGTTTTTTTCATTGACATTGATATTTTCAACATGTGCTGTATTCTGTTGTCACGCTTGTTATTGTCAGTGTGTCATTTTCTTTTCGGCGAGTCAGCCATTCCGTTTCTTTTGCCAAACTCCGATCTCTCTCTGTTCTGTCCTTTTCTCTTTACGTTTTCCACTATGATTTAATGAAAGAAACTGCTCCCAATTCCTCTCCTCTGAAGCAATGTTTAGAAAAACCTGTGCAAGAATTAAACTTTAAAACCTTGCAATAAACCCAGCGTGTGTCTCTTGTTTGATCTGAAGGACCAATGCACAAGCAACCCCGAGATCTCAAACCATCGCTCACGCTGCTTCCCATTTGCTTTCCACGCTGCCATCAGAATGTTTTGATATGTACTGTATTGTACAACTGATGTGACTCAGCAGGGTTTCTCCTGTCAGACAGAACCATACAAATGGCTTAGAGCAAGCGATAATCAGAGATTACACTGCCACATTGTCACTGAGGGACACATTTAATCCTCCGTGTGAGCCTCGATTTGCATTTCAATCGCTGCTCTGGTAATTGCCATACAAGTCAATTCAATGCGATGAAGAGCAACTGTGAACTTCAGTGAGAGAACCACATCATACACACGTACACCTTACACTCTTATTTCTTTCAAACTGTATTCTCTTTGCAACGTTGTCCAGAAAACACACATTAAGAGCCTTGGTAGGCAGACTGATATACCTCAATATACTAAATAATGTAGGTTATGTTTTGTTGAAAATATTTTGTAGTGAACCACTTTGATTTCAGCACGCTGTCGCCAATTCACACATCCAACAGACACGGAGCAACATTAGCCTTCTTTTGAAGATGCGTTTCTGGCCAAATGTAAGTCCAATATTCACTCTCCCGCTTGCTCTGTTTTGGTCTCCACCAAAACGTGCTCCACAATGATCACCAGCTAATTGCTAACTTTGTGTGTCTCCTGTTTGGTGCTGGGCGGGTAGTTAACCCTAAAAACATCGTCCTGCATGCAGCTATTGGAAACGAGGTTAATGAGAGCGGGGAGACTCAACCAAAATGGTAAAGTTGCTGGCCAGAAAACCAAAACAGTTAGCTTAAAGACGCTAAAGTGCTCCCTCGAGCTGATGGGAACCGCAAGGTCGAGTGTCTGCTCATCCTTCCGAACGACTCCTATACGACACATAGTCATTTGACCCATATTCATTTACAAATATTGTTTAGTGCAGCCTTAAGCTGACAAAACCACATTTGATCCCTTAAAGGAGCAGTGTGTAGGATTTAGTGGCATCTAGTGGTGAGGTTTCAGATTGCATGCAGGTACATACCCCTTTGCTCACCCCTCCCTTTCCAAGCGGGTCGGAGAACTACGGTGGCCCTCAGGTAACTTAAAAAACGTGAAAGCTCTCTCTAGATGCCAGTGTTTGGTTTGTCCGTTCTGGGCTACTGTAGAAACATGGCGGTGCAACCTGGCGGACTCTGCGAAGAAGACCCGCGCCCTATGTAGATAAATGAAGGGCTCATTCTAAGCTAACTAAAACACAACGATTCTCTGGTTCAGGTGATAATACGACAATGAAAAATAGAAATTAATATTATATTCCATTTTTGCCAGTAAATACTACGCACTGTTCCTTTAAGACATTACAGTGTTCAATGGGATCTGAAGGAAAGAGAATAATATCCATCACACATCTTATTTCTGTTTAAAGTCTCAAAGGGTTTTCTGTGTTCCTTTGTTGATGAAGTAGATCATGAACAGTGAATGAGACAGAACCCCCGATAGAGAGAAAAGAAAAATGTCATTAACTGTTTCTCAATCTGCATCATAATGTTAAATCAAATCAGCCTCATCGTGTACTGTGCTGCAGTTGGTTGGCTTATGAAAGCCTTCTGAAATTCTGTTGGGATGTTTATCGGGATGTACATTGCTAATTGAGGAAATGGGGAACAGCTGCGGGATAAGGTGGCTGATCAGGTAATGACTGAGGCTGGAAATTGCCCAAGTAGCAGCAGCTGGATAGGTGGGGAATGGCAGGGTCTGAAATGAGAGGGATAGTTAGTATGCACGGAAGGTGGAGTAATTGTTGAAATTCTAATATTGCCAATATGGCCTCAAACACAGCCATGAATGGCATTCACACTCTAGTACAGACACGGTACCCCATGAGCTCAACGGCAGGTATTCCTCTCTGTAAATAAACTACGGCTTTATGGAAACTATTATTACATTTCCTCTGACTTTCATGCAGCTTGCATTTGTGACAAGAGTCGAAGCAGACGAGACACAAAATAAGTACGAGTTCTTGCTGCCTTGCTTTTTGTTACAGTGAGTACAGATCAGTCCATTATTTATTTTTTATAATATAATGAAAGACATTGGGTCTGCAACATCATAAACATAACATCTTTACAAAAATGGCATCAACTAGTGGAGAACCAATAATATGAGCAAAAATATCTATCAAAGATCAAATCTACTAAAACAATATGTATTTAGTTAATTGTATAAAAGCAGGGGATATATTTGGAGAACACTTAACATGAAGGTGATAATTACTTATATATATAAAATATAAAATGTTTTTTTGTGTGTTGGTTCAGGTCATCTGCTCAATCAGTGAGATTGAAATCAGGTGTGCCTGATTATCCCATAAGCAGTAACTGGGCAGGTAAACCTGTTCGATTGATGACACCTGATTAGAGTTGGTTATGCTTATGCGTGAGCTTGAGTGTGCCAATAGACAACTTCAAATGTTGACCTTACTTTGACTACGTAACTTGAACTCGTCATTTATTTATTGGGTATTTTTTATAAAGGTTGCACTTGTTCAGCTCACCCCGCTCTCACGTGAACCGATGGTACGTTCCAGTTTAAATGAGTCTGGGGAGGTCAGCCTTCAGTCACCCCTCTGTAGTGGGAGTGAGGCTGGCAGTTTGCTGTGGCTGACATGTTGGGGTTTTGCTTTGCTTTTTCTGGACTTTCCAATGTTTATTTTTAACCGATAGACCATCTATACTTTAGCTATAATAAAACTCTGCCCTCACTTACTCTTCGCCCCTTTCAAACTTTCTCAGTGCCACACATCTACTGCCCTTTATATGCAATGTCAGCGCTACAGCGCCCGTGTACATTAATTGCAGATGCGAGTGATTTTTCTTCATGCCCTATTAAGCCAAAAGTTCGATTTCACACACTACTTTTTAACACAATCTATTATATATTCCAAATCTTGGCTTTGCTATCAATTCAAAATGAGCTGTGTGGGATTCACACTGAGAGTCAGTGTGTGGGTGCTAATGACCATTGATCTGTAGTGATTATGTCTTGAGCCCTGTGTCCCACCAGAGAACTTGTCCATGAGCGAGGGTGGATGCAGCATGTGTGAAAGGAACTGATGTCCTCTGTAAAATCATTTAATGAGATCTGCACCACGATGAGCATTTGTTGAAGCTTATATTAAAGGTAGAATTAATCTCATTTTATAAAAGAAAAGTGTAAATCTGGTTCCTTGATCATATCTGAACTCCTGTTGTACTTCAGATTGATAATTAGAGTTTAATTGCATACCCATATTAAATGGCTATACAGTGGGTGCTTATCACATCGTACACTGGCATGAGCTGTGGGAAAATACAGTTTACATCTTACTAACATTTCTTGAGAGCTAATCCAATCTACGGTTCTGCATATCTACATGCTATCTTGACTCATCACTGGAAAATGCAGCAGTAACTGCTTGTATGTTTATGGAGCAGCCAGTTTGAACATGTTTGCTATTGTGCTTGAGAACTTAATACAGCAATTCCGAGTGAGTAAGCCCGGAGGCTTGTTTCTCTCCTGTAAGGACGACCGGCGGCACCAAAATATCTCTGCAATGCCAGGACGGCGACGTGCCTTTGGAAGTGTGTTAAGAATAGACCCACAATGGGGCTCGCTCCCGTCTTCTGTTGTCTGAGGACAGACCGTTGTCTGCAGGGAACAGAGGAAGAGGTGAGACAGAGTATTTACATGGGTCTTTCTGAGACTTGGGTGACTCAAATGGATCACGCTGGATTTTCCCTCCCGGAACCTGGCACATAATCCCTCTAGGAGAGAGAGAGAGAGTCAGACTGCTGAGGGAACTTTATGTCTGTCAACCTGGAGGTTATTGTGCTACTGGAAGCTAATGTGCCCCTTTGTAAGGAGGGGAGGGGAGAAGTGGCTGGACAGGGAGTGAGGTGCAGGGGTTTACTTTGGGGCCTGAAACTGGAAGGTTTTGGAGGGCCTTGAGCACTGCAAGCATGACGGGATCAAGTGCCTCTGAAGTCATCTTTATCTCTGTCAACCACAACATCACTTTGATGGGTGAGTTGGCCTCACTGACACTGTAACTGGTTTCTGTGTTATGTTTGTGCAGTGAGATATGTTGGCTCTTCGAGAGATCTATAAACCTCGAGGTGAAATCTCAAGCAGGTCGATTTGTCAAATCAGCACATTTTTGATACCAACGTGCTTATTTTTCAGGGAAGGTGTGGCTCGTTGTGATGATCTTCCTCCGTATCCTGATCCTCCTCTTGGCAGGTTATCCTCTCTACCAGGACGAGCAGGAGCGATTCGTGTGTAACACCATTCAGCCCGGCTGTGCCAACGTGTGCTACGATCTATTTTCTCCCATCTCTCTCTTCCGCTTCTGGCTGGTGCAGCTCGTCACCTTGTGTCTCCCCTACTTCATCTTCATCATCTACGTGGTCCACAAGGTCTCGAATGGCCTCACCGTGGACCTGAACCCCACAGGTCACACCAAAGCCCTGTCGTTGCTCAAGATCCACCAGGAGCCGTTCAGCAAGACATCGGTAAACAAGATGGCTGAGCGAGGGTGGGCCCGGTGCTTCACGGGAGCCTACATCCTCCATCTGTTGTTCAGAACATTGCTGGAGGCCGGGTTTGGGGCAGCTCACTACTATCTGTTTGGTTTCTACATCCCCAAGAGGTTCCTGTGCCAGCACACACCGTGCACCACCCAGGTGGACTGCTACATCTCCAGGCCCACCGAGAAGACCGTGATGCTCAACTTCATGCTCGGCGTGGCAACTTTGTCCCTTTTCCTAAACGTGCTGGATTTCATCTGCGCCATCAAGCGCTCGGTGAGGCAGAAGAGCAAGAGCAAGATGATGGTGGTGGAGAAGATATATGAGGAAGAGCAGTGTTTCCTTTCAGGCAGGGGAGCCTCGAGAGGAATGGACCCAAACGCTTCACCGGCTAAGCAGGAACAAGAAGCAGAGGCTGGTCACACGGGGAGTTTCCGGAAAAGGCGAGGCAGCAAGGGCTCTTGTGGAGGTCTTGCTTTAGGTCAGGAACCACCCTGCCTTGGGCGCTCCTCTCTTCCACGCTCTCCAGGACACCCAAGCTGCAACACCAATGGAAACAACGGCTACTCTGTTTCCCAAGAGGAAGCTCTGGAAAGGAATGGCAGCGAGGTGGCTCTCTACCCCCCAGAGCCAATGGAGACACCCAGATCAATCCGTGTCAGCAAACGCGGTCGACTCAAACCGCCACCTCCACCCAGGCGGGACCTTGGGTCTTCCCCCAGGGAGCCAGCAGGGCCCTTTGGAGACGTTTCCACAAAAATTTGTACCAGAAGGGTGGGTCAGTATACGCTGGTTGAGCTGGGTAGCGGCGCAGAGCCACAGGCCAATGATGAAGAGAAAAAATCTGAGTGGGTGTGAGGGTTGGATTGCTTTATTTCCAGGTTATTTTGGAGCACAAGGATGGGACAAATGGGTGCGTAAGCAATGTGATAAACAGAGAGATAACCCCAGGCTTACACAGTGGCAACAACTGATGGAGCCGACATCCTGCCAAGCTCTCTACCTCCATTTTAAAATGCACACTGCACTGCCACTTGACGGGAATCCACAACGACAATACATTCACAAGACACTTTAGACCCACGAGGCACAGTCGCATTTGATGTGATTTCAACACGCCATCAGATCACGTTGCCTTTTGAGAGGCACGAGCTGAGTGTTGAAAGTGACAAGAATTGAAGTCCTGAAAAGGAACTCTCTGAACAAAACGAGTCAAGAATGACAGCACACTCTGGCCTTCAGCGTCCTGTAACAAACCTCAACCTTGAGAAGATCTAAAAGAGAGCAGCCCACCTGTTTCTTCCCTCGTTGGCTTTTACCCCCACCTCCCCGGACACACTGTCCATAAACAACGACAGGCCTTGACCTGTCCCACATATATATAACCCCACCCCTCACTCTGTATGATACCACCATCTCTTTTGTGTTTGGGTCACTGGGGTCAAAGGCCATGGTTAGCCTTCAGGTCCTGTTCTTGGATGTTTGGGTGACCTTTTGGAATAAGTAGGTCAGGCTCAAATGAAAAGACAAATAATCTGGCTGAGGTGGTGTTATCGGACTCATGGAATGGAATAGGATTCCTCCGTCAGAAGCGAAGGACACCATGAAGGACCTGAAAGCCGACATAGGCTCACAAAGCAATTATGCTCCCCCATAGGGGCTCTGTATTTATGGAGATGGCTTGTCACTCTATTTCAGGGCCTCGCGGGGCTTAGGAGGAATACAAGCCTTAACATACACCGTCACTAGAAATAGAGCACAGCGGAGCTCCGCAAAAGAGCAGCGTTGCCCGATATGTCCTCCCTGCTTGCGCTGGCTTTGGTTTCACCTTGATCAAAGCTCAGATTAATGTGGGTCAGACACTCCCACTGTGACACTTGTCAATCACAGACAGTATACTGTGTACAGTTGGGTTGCTGTAGCGTTGAATTGACATTTTCCTTTGCTGAAATGTTTTTAGCAACCTGTCGGTCTATTTTCTTGAAATCTCTGGACTACCGAACACAGATGAGTGCGAGGAGACTCCCACAGTAAATCTTCACAGTTGCACCTGCCGCTCTATAGCTGAGGGGCCGGTCTCTGTGTAAATGGATAGCTCTTGATCTTCCTCCTCTTGTGGTCTCTTTGTAGGTGACAACAAAAGCTCCCTAGCCTCAAGTCTCACCTATCTACTGAGGGCTGCACCCTGACTGTCATACGGGTGACCACGGGGGGGCACAGCAGGTCTAATGGTGCCGCACCTCCTCCTACATGGACTCAGTTACACTTGTGAAGTCTGGGTAGAATGTGTAACTTTTGGGTTATTGTTCATGTAAGAAGCTAAAACTAAGTGACTTCCTAAACGATATGTTGCATTAACTGATGTTTTTGTTGTGGTATCCGATGTACAAAAATGTAATAATCTATATGTTTTATGCTAAACCTATTATTTCCTTTTATATTGCGATTTATTTGAGATTGAAGACCATCAGTGCCTAATTCTTAATGAAAGTCATATTCCCAAAACAATTTATAGTTATCTTCCAATACAATATCAATTGAATTCATATACAGTTTGATACGCTGTTTTATGTAACGTTTGTTTCTTTATAAATTAAAAAATTCTGTGATAGTTTGATCTCTTATGTTTCTATGTCTCATTGACTTTTGTCTATGACAGTGAAGATTGTGTTGCTTTTCAAAGCACTTGATTGTAACTGCTCTTGTTTGATCCAGTATGCTGCAGTTACATCACCAATACCGTAGCTTGAAATCATGCTGCCCTCCAGTGACGCAAAATGTGAAATGCTGCAATATATTAAATCCAACACCTCCAACACAGATTTTCATATGTGAATATGACACTTTCCTTCAATAAATCAGGTAGAGACACCTTTTTAAACATTTTCTTTTTTTAATTTGACTCTGCAAAAAAGGCTGAAGCCACCATGGCATTATCTATTGCTGAACACTGTTCCATGCTGGCATGTGATCACATTGGGAAAGCATGTAAAGCTGCTTTCTCAGACTCCACCGCTGCTACTCACTTCAAAATGCACACAGGACAAAGTGCACGGAAATGATTAATGATGATTAATGATTAATTCTAGCACCATACTTTCTAATAAAGTTGGTCGCAGATGTGGGTGACCAGCGTTTCAACCTCCTCCTCGATGAGTCCACAGATGTAAGTGTTTCTAAGTACCTGAGGGTTGTGATAAGGTACTTTTTAATAACACCAAACACACAATTGTCTCAACATTTCTGGGGCTTGTTGAGTTGGAGGGAGGAGATGTCAGATCTATAGCCCGAGCTGTTGTGGCTTTCCTGGAGAAGGGACTCCTGGGGATAGGGCCTGACAATGCCTCTGTTATGACGGGGATTAACAATGGGGTCCATAAAGTGCTGAAGGAGGAGTATGGCCTCAAAGAGCTGGTTCTTATTCGCTGTGTGTGTCACTCTCTATACAGCTTGCTGTAAGTCATGCTTCCAATGACACCATCCCCCGTAGTGTGGAGTACTTGGTACGGGAGACTTATAACTGGTTTTCAATGTCTCCAAAGCGCAGGGAGACCTACAAGGCCATATATGAGACCATCAACTGTGGGGAGAAACCCTAACAAATAACCAAGGTGTGTGCCACACGTTAGCTCTCCATTCAAACAGCGGTTTCACACATTTTGGACCAGTGGGAGGCACTTAAACTGCATTTCGCAGTCAAAGTATTACAGGCATTTTGGGAAAGACATAAAGTACCAAAGACAAGCTTTGGCTGGATAGGAGAAGCAACAGCAAGAAGCCTAGGAGTCTCTGATATAGAGCTTTGCCCTACTGTCGTTAGGCCAATAACTCCTGTGTGGATGCTTAAAGAACCAGAGGTGGACATGGAGTTGCTGCAAATTAAGGTAAGACATAAAAATACTGATTTAGTGAGTGAGTTCTATGAGTACACAGATAATATATACCCAGAGCATGTGCATGTTTTTACCGATGGATCAAAATATCCAGCTGCAGACAGTACAGGATCTGCTGTTGCAGTTCCTAGTCACAAATTTGAAATATTTAAACGCACTTCGAATTTTTTAGCTGTGTATACAGTTGAATTGTATGCAATTTTTTTTGGCCCTAGAGTGGGTTGAACAACACAGACCAGGCAAAGTCCTTATTTGCAGTGACTTCATGTCTGCACTCGTTAGTCTGAAGTCCGGTATGTCCAATACTCGACAAGATCTGTTACTAAAAATAATGTCAAATCAAGTCTAGAGCAAAAGAACGAGGCACTGAAGTTGTATTTATATGGATACCGGCCCATGTAGGTATCAGAGGAAATGAAAAAGTGGACAAACTAGCCAAACAAGCACTAAAGGAAAACAAAGTAGACGTATGTATCAATTTATCCAAAGCAGAGGGAAAGCGCATCATCAGGAAAAATATCAACAAAGTATGGCAACAACATTGGGATCAGGAGACGAGGGGGAGACACCTACTGTACATTCAATTCAGAGTAAAGTGAGCAGTGTAAGATACAGGAGAGAAGAGGTCACAATATTAAGATTAAGAATAGGGCCCAACAATCTACGCAGTACACTACACATGATAGGAAAGCATCCAACCGGTCTCTGTGAGCACTGCCAGGCACCAGAAACTGTACAACATGTTATCACCTCCTGTATTAGACACAGCTCAGAAGGGAGGGGCATGCTGGGAGAAATGCAATTTTTTTTTAAATGTCTCAGGTCCCTGTATGTGTCTCGGAGATGGTCTGGTTCGTATAGAGCTCTTCCTCATCGTGGTGACTCTGCTGAGGAGGTTCAAGTTTGTCTGGCCGGAGGATGCAGGACAGCCAGACTACACCCCTGTCTACAGGGTCACCCTAAACCCTACCGCATGAAGGTCCAACTCAGGGACACGCAGTAGTGCTCAGTAATGATACAACAAATACAATGAAAATTATATTTTCTTAAATTCAATAAGTTCTATCTGATGCTGTCCAGTCAGAGCTGTGAGAGAAGAGACTACGTCTGGTTAATGGCTCCCTCAAGTGGACAGAACTGGGTGTTTCATATAATAAAGTTTCTGCAGTACAGAACAGGCTGCTTTATGGGGAAAACATTAGTTAAGTTAGTGATAGTGGGCCACTTTGTTTCATCAGACTGATTGGAGGGATGCATGCAACATGGAGTAGTACACTGTAAATGGAATTTACATTTTCAACAAATTCTGATATCTTGGCTGAACATTATATTCAGTTTGACAGAACTGAACTTGGCCTGTGTACCAGGTGTGGTGTGACACTCATTTTCCAGCATAATAACGATACAAGATTTGTCCTCTTGCCTCATATTACATGTGACTTTCAGCATACTTTCCAAAATCTTTGTGAATAATTTCAAATTGCATGGAACTACTGTTTTCAATAAATCATATTTGAAATGCTAAAGGTTTGGTCATATTGTGTGTTAATCTCCCTTCATGTAACATACGGCACACTGCTACAGAGTACGTTTGTGGTCAGTAGCATCGCCCCTGTATTACTATAAACAGCAGCATCGCTCTCGCTCATCCTCCGATTGTTCTGCTGCTATTTATTTATTATCAGAACCGACATGTCACACCCCCCCCCCCCCCCAATGTGACCGAGCCCAGAGTGAATCTGGCAAAACACTCGGCGCTTCAGATGAAAGACGTTTTCCTTTTGTGTACATGTCAGTGAAGGACTGAGGGAACACAGTGTTCTGCCGCTGTGTGTATGGAGGTGGTGGTGGGGGGGGCCTTGGATTGGAAGAGGCAGCAGGGGGGCACTGTAAGGACTACTAAACCACAGGGGCATTGTTGCTGTGCCAACAGGGAGCCGGCAACTTCTGCTGATATCTCTGTGAGGCTCAGTCATGGTGCTAAAGTGAAGCATTTATTGGTTAAAAACTGCATCACTGGCCCATTTTGTTTTTTAAACATTTTTTTAAACCTAATCTGCAAGAGCGTCGATGACGTCCGAGTCCCCTATAGACACTAACCACAGAGCCTGAACCCCTCTATTTTCCAACATCTGCCGTCTCAAGTGGCCAGTGTGCCTGAGCTGGAGGTCAGGAGCTCCAACACGAATGGAAATGGGTCACAGAAACCCGAGGTCACTGTTATGCTCCATGCATGGAAGAATGCACTCACGGAAACTTTTTAGTGCTATTGTTCATCTTCCACTGATGTAATCTGGAAAATAAAGAGGACTGATAGTAACTGGCATATTTATAAATCCTAATCACATGAGGGGGCTTTACATTTTGATGTACATGCTGTTAATGTCCACAGCTACACGAATCTGTAAAGGAAACACATTTAACTTTTTTGGGGCACATTTTATTCTTAATACCCTTTTGAAGTCACGTTTAGAAACACCAAATATGGTCTGATATGATTATCTGTCGCAATCTTTAATACAAAAGCGACTAATGCAGGTGACAAGATGTTCACATCTGCAGTGTCTCCTCTCGTGCATTAAGAGTTAAAAATAAACAACCTTCACCCAGATGTATCATAATGATCAACAGTATTATCAGGCATGGCCTGCCTATCATCCTCCCTACTCCCCTCTGTGTTTGCCTCCCATCAAACACTACCATTAATATTTAATGTTGGGCCGTGTCAGAACGTTCCTCCCGACGCCACAAATGAGGCTTTAACATTTATATAAGGGGGAAGGAGACAATTCAATCGGCTGCTTGGCAGATGGTCTTCTGGATTCATGCTCGGGTCGGAGGGATTTATTTATTACCAGAGTTGTTTAGGATGGAGCCACCATCGATGTGGCACCGATGTGGCCCGGTGAAAACAATTGTTTGTTCCGGGGCCATGAACAAGCCCTGACGAGATCAGATCAGGCATGTCCATAAAATACTACCTATATAGTTAAACTGAACCATAAAGTCATGACCTGGACTATTACCCGTTAAAACCCAGCCATTCTGAGAAGGCCGACCCTGTCTGTGTGAAAGTTACCCTAATGGCACTCTCATACTTTCTCCTGTACACTGCAGCGAATTGGGTCGGTGACCCTTGTGGAGGAAACGGGCCGTTACCGGTTAATTACAATGTGTGTGCATGTAACGGTCGAGCCAGGACACACCGCTTTAAGTAGCTGGACAGTTGGTTTGTGGAGCCAGGGTTATGTGTTTAGCGGTGACTGTCTGTTTTAAAATGTCTAATAAATGGTGTTAACAGCGGTCCTAAACTTTAACTTCGGTCATAAAGATCTCATTAAAAGAGGGCAACTTGAGAAGCTTTGTATAAAGAAGCTAATAGTACAACCTCACAGGTCTGCCTCCTGCCGTGGTCCTGCCTGACACCCACTGCTACTCTCATTAGTAGTCACATTGCTATATTGTTATTACTAGTAGTTGTAATTGTTCCATTATTATTCTGCTTACTACTCATTATATGAATCATTTCTGCATTGAATGTGTTGTAACTCTGTTATGTTATTCATTCTGTACACATGACATCTATCACACTTCTGTCCATCCTGAAGAGGGATCCCTCTTCTGTTGCTCTCTAAGGTTTTCCTCCTTTTTCTCTCCCTGTTAAAGGTTTTTTGGGGGAGTTCTTCCTGTACCGATGTGAGGGTCCCGGGACAGAGGATGTTGTATGTTTACAGATTGTAGAGCCCTCTGAGGCAAATGTGTGATTTTGGGCTACACTAAATAAATTGAATTGTAACTTTCAGTCAAGTTTAAGTGGGATTGTTCAGGTCTGGCTTCAGCAGACTATACGGTTATGTCCACACAAAAAGCCCTGAATCAAGCCAGTAGCTTAGATAATATATTTCCCTCACTGTTATGACATCAATGCCATTTTGGACATAAATGCATGATTTTAAGTGCTACTCATCTATGGAGGCGCTATAATTAATTATTCTTATGTAACTCAAATACAAGATGAATTGATTCTGTTTTGAATGGTTTCGTCTATGAAAGTCAAAAATAGTGAAAAGAAAATATCCATCCCAACTCCAGTCGACACTTTCAAATGTCTGGTTTTTAAAAACTCCCAAAATATCCCACTTCCTTTAATATGATGATAAATAAAAGAAGCCAGTGCTCATATCTGAGACACTGACACAAGGGAATGTTTTATTGTGTGTCTTTTTTTCCATTATTTCTGTTTGACAAATGGCTGAAATGATAAATCTATTAAAATAGTCACTGATTATTTGATCGATCATTTCTCTAAAAGTTATAGAAGTTTACACATTTAGAACAGCTTTTATGTTGCCATCTCTGTTTTTCTTGCTCACTGTCCTTCCCACTTATCACACCAACATGTGTGTGGATCACACTAACATGAGAACATTTCATTGTTTTCTTTCTGAATCCATCAAGTCATGAACTTTTCCTTGTTGTGTGTGTGTGAGTACATGAGTATAGGAACATCAAAGTTATCAGCACACACTTACTTCTGTGTTAGTTTGGGAGCCGAGACCTCGTCTAAACACTCAGAATCAAGAGCTAAACGAGGAGGCGTGTGCAGGTGTGCAGTTCTGCTTCTACCACTTGGTGGGGCTGCACATCAGTGTCGCTGCACACGCTCACTGAGGTTTTTGAGGTAAACACCAGAAAAAACACACAAGCTGCAGCAGTGAAGGCTACCGTGACTTTTTCATGGAACTATAACCGCAAATGATACAGAGACTGAACCTGCCTGCTAGATCTTTACCAAACAGACAGCAGTGCAATATTTACATTTCTTTTTTTTTTTTTAATGAAGATTTAAACTCCCAAACTTGATCTATACAAACTTTACACAAACACTCAGAACTATTGATGAGCCACACGGAAGCGAAATGCTCAAGAAGCCGCTCTTTTTTGATCTTAAGAAAAGTTTTGTTACGACTTCCATCTTTACTGGTGTCTTTTGCTGACAGCGCTGATGCAAGATTTATATGGCTGATTTACACTCCCAACAGATGCATGTCTGAAAAATAATCTTTTCTTTTGGAGGTGCACGTCTACAGTCTGAGTGTAAAGGAATAAAGCAGTAACAAAGCAGTCACTACAAAGCCCACTGTCACCATTGACCTGCAAATCAAAAGCATTTCTTCGCTGGGTTACAGTGTATCATCTTATGCCAGCGCATTGGGTTAATTGGGACCGAACCAGATACATTTGTAGCGACAAAAAAAAAGCCTCGATTAGGGGGCCCTAAGATGTGAGATCATGTGAACAGACCACCTGTGGGGCTTTCATTGCTATTTCAATATCATTCATGTCAAGGCCCCTGCACTCGCTGACACAGCTTGAGCCGAGGGAGAAGATGTTTCAATTCAGGCCCTGCGAAAAAAAGAGAAGAAGAAGAAGAAAAAAACTAAACACAAGATGCAGGGGCTCTGGCAGGTTTCAGCTCTGACAAACCCAGAAAAGCGAAGGGGGTTCCAAAATGCTCTTTGAATTGTAGGGACGTCCATCAAAGCATCCAAATGGGGACGTTTAGGGGGAACCTTGGCACATCAGACAGACACTCCTAATACACACCACCTTTATTCTCGTCTGTTAAAAAAGAAAGATCAAAGTTTCTGCAGATGAAAAGGGTCCCTTCCCTGCATTTATACCCCCATTCACCCACTCCCTCTTTTGCTAAATTAAGAAAAAAGCGGGCTTCGGCAGGCATGTGAAGAGGCCTTCAACAATTATGGAGATGCTCCAACTCAACCCCTGCCTCTAATTACCGGTCTCTGATGGTTATAAAAAGGGCTTCCTTTTTAGCCGAGGGGGCTCTCAGAAAGCCGCCGTCGTCAACACGGTGACCACACCACAAAACAATCTGCCTTGACAACCTCCTTGGCACATTGGGGGGAAAGAAACACTGCAAATGTTCACAGGAAGTTGAGATTTATCAAAAAAATGTTTTATTGTCAAAATAAAGCTCATATTTGCTTTTCTCACAAAAAGAGACATCTACACTTTGTACAAATTTACAATAGCTTATAAAGTTTTCTTTTATACACAAATGTACATGGTTTTTCTTTCTTCTTACAGAACTTTTATATAAATACATTTTAAAAAAATTACAAAATGAACGACCCGTAAAAAAACAACACTTGGGCACTATTAAGGCTTAATTTAAACCATCTTTGATGTGATTGGATGATACAATGTTAACTGGCACTGTGTAGGTAAAAAATGGCATTGAGGACCCAGATGCTCTTTGTGTGAAGCTACTTAGGAGCGAACCTGTCTCTCTATATGGCGAGTTGTGCCAAAGGTTTGTGTGCACCTCTAATCCATACAAACAGGGAGGAATCGAACCTGTGTGAATGCCAGGGACATTGTTTCAGCCAGCTCTCCCCACAGAGGTGTGTGGATGTTTTGGGGAATGAGAGAGAGGGAAGGGTGGGGGGTCACCTCAGCAGCAGTTCATTACTATGCAAATTGCTTAAGACAGGGAGTGATGGGTTATCTCCCAAACAATTAGCAGTCCTCATAAGCTGACCCCCCCCCCCCCCCATCCGTCATTCAAACCTGGGATAATGGCATCTGCTTGGGGCAAGACACGGAGCTGGCCGTGCCAGACCTCCACGTCAGCCCGGTGCTCACGTCGCTGTACATGGAGCCGCTGGTGCCCTTGCTGCCCCAGCAGCACCGGGTACAAAAAGTCCTCCACGAGTCCAAAGTTTTCCCGGACCAGATCCACACCCCGGACGTGATGCCCACCAGAAGGCACATAAAGTACTTCAACATGAAAACGGCGTAGTCCGGGCTGCTGCGGTCCCGCTCCAGCAAGCAGTTGGAGCAGTTGTGCGTGATCTCCCAGCTCTGCCGGTTGTGCTGCTCGTAAAAGTAGCACGCGACTATGATGGTGGCCGGCACCGTGTAGAGCACCGTGAAGATCCCGATCCGAATCATCAACTTCTCCAGCTTGTCCGTCTTGGTGCCGCCTTGCTTAATGACGCTGCGGATCCGGAACAGGGACACGAACCCGGCCAGGAGGAACATGGTGCCGATGAATAAATAAATCACCAGAGGGGCCAGCACGAAGCCCCGCAGGTTGTCCAGGTTCTGGTTCCCCACGTAGCAGATGCCGGCCACCGAGTCCCCGTCCACGGAGCTCAGCGCCAGCACCGCGATGGACTTCATGCTGGGGATGAGCCAGGCGGCCAGGTGGAAGTACTGGGAGTAGCTGGCGATCGCCTCGTTGCCCCACTTCATCCCGGCCGCGAGGAACCAGGTCAGAGACAGGATGACCCACCAGATGGAGCTGGCCATGCCGAAGAAGTAGATGAGGAGGAAGACCACGGTGCAGAGCGCCGGGCCGGTGGTCTCGTAGTGGATGTGCTCCAGATCGAACTCCCGGTTGCACGCCACTTTCTCGTGCCCTGCGATCAGTCGGACGATGTAGCCGACGGACACGAACATGTAACAGGCCGAGAGGAAGATGATGGGTCGCTCCGGATACTTGAACCGCTCCATGTCGATGAGGAAAGTGGCGACGGTGGCGAAAGTTGACACGAAGCACAACACGGACCAGAGTCCTATCCAAAAGGCGGTGAACGCTCTCTCGTCGTGCGTAAAGTACGGGTTGTGGCACGGCATGGCACAGTTGGTGATCTGTCCCGTTTTGACGCGGTTGTAGAGCGGGTGACGGTCCGTGTTTACCGGCACCATGGGCTCCAAACACTTGCACCCCGGCTCACACGGGGAGGCGGGCAGCTTGTATTTCCCAGGCGCGCCGGGTCGGCTCGGCTTATTTTTAGGGGGGCTGTAACCCTTGGAGGGGTTGTTGGTGGGTTTGGAGAGGACGGGGGACACGGTGGTGGAGTCGGTTCTGTTGTAGTCCATGCACAGAGTGTCGGGGTTGCCTTGCATCGGCAGCAGGTCGCACTTCATCCTGTCTGGCCAGGGGAAGCCGTACTGCCTCATGAGGGGCGCGCAGCCGGCCCGGGCTCTCTCACACACGCTCCGGCACGGCGGCAGAGGTTTCTTATAGTCCTCCAGGCAGATCGGGGTGTACATGCTGCACAGGAAAAACTTCAGGTCCGGCGAACACTGGATCTCCACCAGAGGCCAGAACTGGTGCACCTCCAGTCCAGCCTCGTCCTGCGTGTCGTGGTTGAACTGGTTGGGCATGTAGGTGTAGTTGTAGCCGATCCCCTTACACAGGGGCACGGCTATCTCCTGGCAGGTGATCTCCTTGGCCGTGGTGCAGCTGGATCGGGGCAGGAGAGCGAGCGAGAGGAGCAGGTAAACCCCAAACAGGTCCATCCCTCCGGCGCGTCGTGTCCCCCCCCCTTCTTCTGCTCTGGTACCGATAAATCCTCTCCGCCGTCTGCTTTCGCCTCCGGTCCGGTTAGACGTTGCGCAGCGAGCCCATCTCGCTTCTCTCGGGATCCTGCACGGAGTTGCAAGCAATGTGCAAGCCGTGTTTACTTTCAGCTGAGGAGGAGGAGGAGGAAGAGGAGGAGGAGGAGAGAATACAGCCTTCAGGGCGGCGAGCAGTCAAGATGGCTGAGAGGAGAATCCACCTTCTTCTGGAAACTGCTTTCAGTATCCTCAGACAGTCTGATATTAAAAAAACAACCCACGTGCTGCTGCTGTCCGATCGCTGCAAACGGGAAAAGGTGGGCCTCGTTTCTTTCTCTAAAAAAACCACAGCGACTACATCCAGTCGGCTTGTCCCACCTCAGCCCTGGTTCCCATACAAATCAACGGCTGGGGGACGAAGCGGTGCCGATATATACCAGAGGCATCACAAGCCACACCCTCAGAGCCGCTCCTCCAATCACAGAGCGGCGGGAGGGGAGGGAGGGCGGTGCTTTCCAGCAGTCCATCAAGCGTTTCACCCTAAAAAGATGTATTTGCTACATTCTCATCACACTGTAGTTTTAGCAGCGTGTCTTGTCTGTGACAGTGGGCTGCAGGACGCTGCATGTGCGGAAAAGTATTGCGCATCATGTCACCCCCCCAGAGACCAAAATACATTTTTTTTTCGTTCATAACACATTTTCATAAAAGTGCAGATTATAGGCAGCGTGTTTATGATAACATGTCAAGCCCAGAGCCATGGCTCCTTTAAAACTATCATATAATATGCAACTATAATAAACCCTGTAATGAATCCCCCCCCCCCCCACAAAACCTATTTCAAATAGCAAAAGTATCATTTTTAACATCATAATCATAATAATATAAAGTAATTATAGAGACATATGAAGTACAGACCAGACACGCTGTTAAAAGTAAAAACTACTATTTCCTTAATGTTGCTCAACGACTGAACTCTGTGTTCACCGTTTTGTAACTTCCTTTAAGTCCTCAGTGTGACAACACTGGCAGAGAGAGGATGCGTCTAGCTGCAGATGATAGTGAGTGTGTGTGTGTGTGTGTGTGTGTGTGTGTGTGAGAGAGAGAGAGAGAGAGAGAGAGAGGGAACGGTTTGGTAAATTGGCTAATTTGCGCATGATAAGACTACCCAGGGAGCTGTCTGTCCTTGTGAAAGGCCTGTTTTATTTTTTAAATGAGGTGCTAATGTTTCGTTTAACGCTCGCACGGAGCTCCGCGGGAGGCGTAATTGAGCGAGGCAAAGCTCGAGCAGCACAGCGCACCGAGACGGCGGCAGAGCGCTCATATCAGTGGTAACGCGCTCACACTGTCTGGGGATCTCGGCTGTTATTTGACATCTCATTGTAGTTTGTTTTTGTTAATGTCTGATATTGATCTTTAAAGTCTGTATAGAAATGTGCTGCAAAGTGTGCTTGTGTTATTCTAAAGGCATCTCTATCTCCCGGTAGATACATTTTTTTTTACTCAAGTGCAATTGTGAGGTACTTTATTTACATTTGTCACATTTTTGGTACTCCATACTTTTACTCTACTATATTTTAGAGGGAGATATTGTACTTTTTTTCCTCTCCACTGCATTTATCCAGCAGCTACTTTATGATGATGTTTCACACACACAAAATGATGCTTTGCTACACATTAAAGTGCCTAAAATGTCAGGTGGTCGGCCTTAAATTCACCCCAACCTGCTACAAAATTAAACTCCATGGCAAACATTCTTTCTTACATGTGAATGAATAGTAGTGTGCTTGGTATTGATACTTATTTTTATTTATCTAATGTCCCTCCTCACACAAATACTAAAATGCTTTCATACATGTGCAGCTCTTATAACTACTGGACTTTGCTTGAAATATTGCACATATAATAATAATAATACTGCTCCTTATTTGACCCCAGAGGGTGAACTTAGAATAAGTTACACCTAATTATCTTTCTGTGAGACAAAATAAGTTATTTTTTTCATTCCTAAAACACTCAATAAACTCGTAAAAGATGTCCAACTGATATTTTCTTGCAGTGAGAACTATTTTCATCATCGCAGGCTGTCCAAGGACGCAAACCCATGCAGCTCCTGCTAAAATGAGGCACGAGAAAGCCAACCATGTGATCGTCACATCTGTCCGAAACTCGATATTCACTCCGCCAACAAGAGGGATGTGTTTTTTTTGAATGGGCATTTTGTCCTCTGCCGTGCACGCACATACATGCGCACACTCTCACTCACGCACACACACCCACACACACACACACACACACACACACACACACACACACACACACACACACAGAGTTTAGGTGCTAGGAGGCCGATGTGTGGTCTTACAGTGCAGGGCATCTTCCTGTTTCCCATCCAATCAAAATGCAATGTTGTGTGCTGGTGTTTAAGTTGACTTGTACTGCATTTGGAGCGGAGCCAGGTTTTTATCACGTGAAACAGCCTCGACCCACGGAGCGAATGAAATAACCAGGAGAACCCAGATTGATTAAGTGAGTCGCCGGTATGAGATAACAAGGAAGGAGCTCTGTTAATGGCTGTTTGCTTTTGATTACGGGACAAGGGTTCGGCTACAGCCGGGGCCTTGGAGTTGGAGTGAGTGCATGTTTGTGCACAGGGTGGACGGTGTGATATTTTCCTCAAAAACATATCCCTGGCGTTTGGGATGAGTGAGAAAAAGGACACGTAATGAGAAGGGAGTGAGGGCAAGGCAGTGGTCAAAGTGTGAGAGCGATGGAGGGAGGGTGAGGGGAGGGTCCGTTCTACAGTACAGTGATAGCGGTTTATGACTAGGAAATCCACTCACCTCCTGTTTGCAACGCAGAGCTGCACACTGTGAAAAAATATCCCCCCAGACCAAAGCCTGAAGGAAACACTCTGTGACCAATGAATAAAACCCGGAATCACGTCGGGATCCGAAGTCAATGTGTTCAATTTAAAGCCCAATTCTGTCTGTCGACAATCAAGTGCTCCAGACTGAAAAGGCCCATCAAGTGTGACTGCTTGCCAGATCCTGGACTTACCACCGAGATGGCGAGAGGAAGATATGCTAATGCAACTTTATCTTGTGAAGGAAAAGCTTCGAGGAGATTTAGCCAATCTGCTGGACACAATTCCAAGAGCCTCGGTGGCATTTAGCGGGCTCGCGCTAACCCGGGGGCCGCTTGTTAAGACTTCATTAGCTGTGTTTGCTCAGGCCTCTTCTCTCCAAAGAGGTGGAGGAGGGCTCCCCAGGCTCCCAGACTCAGCCCCACTATAGACACTCCATATGGGACTTGTTTGCTCACGGCTGGCCTGGTAATCACTTTCAGGTGGAGCTGGAGGAGACGGAGCAAGGCTGAGGGGATTTTGGGGAGAGCTAGAACCCGCCTCCCCCCTCACTAGCCCCAGCCCCCGCCGGCAACCTCCTTTTCCACCGCGGTTCTCCTGAGGTGACGGAGCGTGGAGCGTGTACCCTGTGAATTAGCTCACCTAGGGCCCATTACCTTAACAAACACAGCCGGCCCCTCCAATCAGCCTACTGCTGGGAGGACAGGCGGCCCCTGTAAATCCTCCCTTACAGCCGCTGTCCCTCTCTGTGAGACCAGGGAGGACCAGTGTGTGTGTCTATGTCGAGTAAAAACTATAAAACCAAGTGAGACAATTGAGTCTTGTCTCGAAGCAGCACAAAGCAGCTTTACTGACAGCAAGAGTTGGCTGCTTGAGAAAATTCACTTCACTACCCAGAGCACCAAACTGAAAGGGATCAACTATTGAAAGTGGTCCTGTTTTCTAATGAGACACTTTCTGCAAGGTTTATAACAGTTGCTTACTTATTTAGTGGTCTATAAACCATTTATAAGCAATTAATAATAACTTTTGGGTTGCCAGGTTGTTAATTCCCCTTTGGTTTGTTTGAGCACTCCATCTATTGATTACATATTATTATATATTACTGCAGACTAATTGGCTATAACCCATGGGCGTTTACTAAAAGATTAACAACATTTTGTCTCTGTTCAACGCAAACCATTCATCTTCAAATTTGAGTTTTTAAGAAAAACTAAAAAAACACTGAAGGATTAAGTGTTCGGAAAATGATCTTTCTTCTTTTGCTCTATAACTCCTTAAAAACCTATTGGATCATCTGAAAAAATACTGAAAAACATGGCTGTTGTTAGCTCAGGTAAATTCGATTTTTTTTGTCAAAAACAACCATAAAAGTGACATTGACGCTAGATTCAGGAGGCCTTACAGACCCCCATATGAGGAGAAGGCCAGGTCATGACAAGTCACAGAAACAAGTCGAGAAAAGACCCAAAAATAAAGAAAGGACCACAACAAGCCACGGGAGGCCCAGAAAAGGAGAAAGAAGAGCGCTGGTCATTGATTATTTGACCATTGATTATAACACCTGGCCTGTCATCACCAAAGGAAGATCCAAGGGAGGAACGACACAAGGAGATCAACAGTGAGAGGAGATGGAGTTCAATTAGGAAAAAAAAAGCTTCAACATTGACCACTGATTGAGTTTTTCCATCCGAAGACTTCGTTCACGAGAAAACCCTCTCGACCCCTAAGCCTTGCTGCCTTGAGGAGCCCTGCTCCTCTGGCTCCAAACAGCTGGCACAGAATGAGATGGAGGTTCAGCGAATGTTGGCCTTCAATACTCTGAGCGAGATGCTTTTGCCTATTTTTGGAGATTCATTGGACTTTTTGCATTCTTTCTTCCAGCCTTATTTTTTTAGAATACGAGGAGGTTGTGAGTAGAACAGCGATAGGGATAATAGGATAGTTTGAATAGGTCTGTATTAATTGCATTTATAACATTGGATTGATGTTACTGATGTAAAAGTTAAAGGCTTTCTCCAAAGAATAACGTTGCCTCTACTCAGCTAAGCCAGGTCTATAAACAAAGGCTCTTGTCACTTGGTCCAGACTCAAAAAGTGACATTTCATTAGCAGCAAAAGCTATTTGCAATTTAAATACTCTCCAGCAGCTATATCAAATGTTACTATTTTAGAAGGGTGCTAAAGTATTTTCACATTGTATCTGTAAGTTCAGGCCACTAAAGCTCCTCTCCCACTGGACAAAAAACCCTCCGACGTCTGGCTTTTGTTTTCAGTGGAAAAGGTTACAATGGGAATTCATTCCCGGGACAAAGGGCTCCGCAGAAGTTAACATTTATCTGCTCAAACTTTGATTGGCAGTGATGGAAACATGACACCCAGGTGAATGCGCTAATTTAAACCCCTTTTTTTGAGTTGAAAGATTTTGAAAAATTCTTATAATTTGTTAACGTACAAAACATAACATTAATATGCACTCCTCAAAGCCACCAGACTCCAGTCAAACAATAGCAATTTTACCTTGACTTACCTGATTGTCGTAAAAAACATGTCCTCCAAACTGGACAGAAACCCAATAAAACTCAGCAAAACCGTCTTTGTTAGTTTTTTACACTGTTCCAATAATCACTAACTCTGGTTTGACAGTTTGAAAAAGAGACTGAATAAGTAGTAAAAAAAAGTAACCACCCGAACATTTTCTCTGTTTACTAAACCTGCTTCCGGTGCCGACCGGCGCATCCGCGATGTTGAACGTGACACACCAGAACAAATAAACAGAAAGGCATACTGGTCTACTGGCAACGGGAAAGGAGTCCATCGTCTATTTTTAGCGGGTTTTCTCGTGCTTCAAAAAAACCTGCGTACGTGACAATTTTGGTGGAAGATAAAGGTGCTGGTGAGAAGGCAGTGTGGAAGAAGAAAGTTAAAAGTTGGATGAATCACCTTCACACCTGTCTATTCTGATTAGAAGCTTTTGTTTAATGTGAGGGCTGGTCTGGTTTTCACAGAACAGTGACAAAATGACCAAATGGAAAGGTTCGAAAGTGACACCCAAACTTCCCTTTACCTCCATCTTATTATGAACTATATCTGTGTGCCTGAGCGAGCAACTCTTATAATTTGGTTTGACCAACCCTTTACTGCTGATAATACACTGCATTGCTCATGAATACCATGCGTAGTGCAGCTTTAATCCTGTGAGAAGACATTTCGTTTTAAACTTCTCCTCATGTAAACAGTGAAAGTGAATACAAGTTGCTAAGCGGCAATGTGAACCTGTCACATAATGACACAAACATCTGTAGAATGGGTTACACCTCAAATCTGGAGAAAAGCAGATCCGCTTTTTGCTCACGGAGCTCATTAAAAACAACAACATTGCCTCCATGAGGAAAATCTGCACCATTCTCCTGCAGCCAAAGAACTGACTGTTGTTGGCTGCCGTCCCCGAGCCAAGTGTGTGCGTGTTATCGAGTGATTGTTTGGATTTTTCAGCCATCCGATGCCACAAGAATCTGGCCAGCCAGCAGAGGTCTGCTTTTGGCCGCTATGACGCCTGCTACTTGACACTCCCCAAAGATTTATCTCCCCTCTTGTAAAACAGCATGCGACTTGTTCTCTCTGTCCAGAAAGGTAAGTGAGACTATAGAGATTTCTCCAACTCAGGAAACACACACACACATACACACAAGCCCATATAATAGTGGGAACTGATTTTTTTAACCCCTACGTGTAACCGGAGATGAGGCCTGCGTGCCTGGAACGACACATAGACGGCACTTAAGCAGGTAGACTTACCATCTGGTTCCAACACATGGGGTGGAACACTTGTCTTTGGATCCTGAAGGTAGTTTTTTCGTGCTCTTCTGCCAGTCGTCGTTGTAGCACACAGCGGTGGGATGTTGTGGAGGGGTCTGCCCGGTTGCGTCAGTGCCGGTTCCGACCAGACTGCGGAGGGGTCGCATTAGTTTCCACAGGGATTCATACAGCCTTTAGAGGCATCCTCTACCTGTACTCCTTTAACGTAATGTCTCTTAATGTCGACTGCCATCAGTTAAAAATCCTTTATTTAGATCTTACATTGTCAGCTAGGACTCTTGGGATGTCTATTTAGTTCTATCACAGAGTAATAATAAATTGGCACGCGTTCCAAATCCCTAATCTGCAGATTTCACAAACATCAGACATTTTCTGTCGGGAGATTTAGTTCTAGTGTGGTGTCACAGATTCAAAAGGAGCTACAGTATGATTAAAACATATTGAGTTGTTGTGCATTTCATCCATAGTGTGTGAGTGAGATGAAATAGTCATCAGTGTGCTGTCTGTAGGACCCCTTTGTGTCCTCCAGTACCTCCTGGAGGACACTGGGTAGACTCGTAATTGTAAAAGCCAAAGTTACATCTTGCGTTGTCTGTGAGGATCCGCATGATGTCAATTTTGTCATCACAGAGTGTACGCATAGTTTCTGCGCATACGACGATGCACCGGCAATTTGTTGTGACCGTGTTGACCTGTCCGGAATTGTCCGTGCAGCCTCTACGCTACAGTGATAGTGTAGAGATCTACTGGGCATGTGCGGAACAGGTCCTCAAAGTGGGCCAGTATAAACTGAACTACTACGCGTCCATGTTGTCCGCACTAGTCTGCGTGCATGTCCGTTTTGGAGTATAACCCAGGTCTTAGCGCCACACATTAAACCAGCGTTTGCAGATGAATGTGCAGCTAGTTTGGTTAACCAGCATGTTACCCTGAAGGTAGATCCCTATGCAGTTAGCAATGATAGCTAATCTTATGATGCGAATAAAAGGTCCAGTCTAATATGGGTTAGACTGAGTTGTGCTGTCATTGTAACAACAAACACAAATTGTCATTTTACACAGAATAAACAATTTAGATTATAACGTGTGTCCCGTTACAGAGTAAGCTATTTCCCTCTGATGCTAAGCTAAGCTAACAGGCTGCTGTCTTTAGCTCCATATTTAACAGACAGATTTGAGAGCAGAACTTGTCTTCTTACTCTCGGCAAGACAAAGAAAAAACGAGCCCAGAGATTTTAGAAACGTCCGTGGAATCATGTACTGTACACCCTTCTTGTTTTCCCTTCCCCACTTATCCCCTCTTTAGCACCGTCTCCCTCCTTACCTCCCACCGCCTCTGTGTGTGGCGCTCTGTGAAACAGATGGCGAGGGCAAGGATGACCGCCAGACAGAAGGAGGGAGAGAGAGCGAGAGGCGGAAAACGACATGGCGGGAAACCATATTCAGAGGGTGAGAGACGGAGATGCAGCAAGGTAGCAGATGTGTAAAACACAAATGACCTTGTGGAGTTTGCGTCTCGTTCTTGGCGGGCTCTGATCAAACACCCCCCCCGATCGCTCTCACTGTGCACATCAGAGGCGGAGCGACGCCTCTGGTGTGCTACCCTGTTCATCCTATACTGCTCATTCGCAGTCGATTATGGCATGTTGATTTATGTAAACACGGGCATTACCTTCAGTATTAATCTAGCCTTAACACTGGGTTTGCATTTATATTTTTTATGTTATTCAACCTTTATTTAACCAGACATCAACAAGTCATTGAGAAGAAATTCCTGTTTACAGTGGCGGCATATAGGCCACACAGTCTTTATTTGTGGAGCAGGTCCAGGATGTTATTTGAAGCTCTTTGGCAAACATCTGCGACAAGCTGGGTGCATAAGGAGACTCTTGGGCGGGTGATGATTGTGTAAATGTATGTGTGAGGGAAAACTCCCCAAGACCAAATAGTGGGACACTGATGACCTTATCTGTTACATGCCCCCCCCCCTAGAACGCCCCCACATCTCGTCAAGCTTCACCCACCCCCTTCATATAAACTCCGACAGCCATGTCGTTTCCAGCTAAATAATTGATACGAATTGATAATGAACATGGTAGTTACCCACATAGCACACTAACACATCGCCTTACACTGTGGTGCCTGGGCTTGACATTAGTTCTTGACTTTTACTTTAGTGTACCATATGAAGAAATGTAGCAAACATGTCGAGGGAAATGTAATGAATGTGGACACCTGCGTGTCTCCATTGATGCTTATATTTTTTGATTGGAGCCACTGGACACTCGCGGTAGCCCTCCCAGGCAAAATTAAAGACCATCTTAGCTCAAGGGTCAAAGAAAAACCACTCTACACCCACCACCGATGGTAAATTTAGAGTAATTTGTGATGTAAACTTAGCTGTATGAGTCCCACAGTATGCTAACCTTCGTCCTCTATGTCCTCAGAATAATTGCATTCTGATTACCTGTCACAACAGGAAATGCATCCACACGATTAATGTTGTTTTCTATCAGATGCAATGGCCGCGCCTTTCCATCCACTCCCGATCTAATTGTGCAATGTGCAACAGCACGGCGAGATAAAAGCGCCCTCTTGACACTCTCCTCCACCTCCAACATTACGGGGGCCTCCAGTCCAGCAAACGGTAATTGGATCAATTGAAATCAGCGTGTTGCTGAAATGAGGTTAGCAGGCTTCACTGAGCCCCTTTGAGGGCACTTTGTTTTATTTTCACTGATTGCATCAGGCAGGTAAGGCACAGCGCAGCAATGCTTCGACTCTCCAGCTGGTGAGGTTATCTCCCCCACCTCCATGTAGACGGAGGACGTCGTTATCAGCCAATAACACCATTAAGATTGGCATCTCCAGACAATGCAAGTGTGCTTAGTAGTTTGCTAAACTAATTGTGCAATCAGGCAGGACAAACAAGAGGGCTGTGACCACATTCTTACTGAGCCTTTACACTGACCTGCTATTTCAGCTAATGAGTTTTGTTAATCTATGCCATCAATGACTGTCATCTCGTAGAGTCTTATATTTGACATGCAACCACTTGTCAAAGTCAGCACAGCATGCTCTGGTATTCTCATAGGTCTACTAATATATATATAAAGTCTGGTATAGCTCTTTAGTTGTGTGTGTGTGTGTGTGTGTGTGTTAAGGGTAGTTTCGGGCCACGTATCGCAACCCCCGAATGCAAGATAATGGCTGCATGGAAACTACTAGATTCCCTGTGTCAAGGGAAAAAGGGAAGGGAAAATGTGAGGAAGTAGAACTCTGGATGAATCCGAGTACTTTTTAATGTGCCGGGAAAGACGTACAAAGGTGAACGGAGCACGAGAGGTTGAGGAGCGGGGGCACTGCTGTGGACGGGAGAGCCTCTCCTGAGCTGCGCCGTATGATGTCTGATTGACAGGCTACACGCTAAGCTCACCTGAGCCTCTGACCTCTCTTTTTTTATTTTTACATCTCTCTGTCACTCTTCTCCTGCCTCCTTTTTTTCTGAAAGCGAGAGAAACCCGAGAAGGGCCAAGATCCAGTGTGGAATGGCTTCAGGCTGCGACCTGCTCTAAGGGAGGAGGGGGGTCACCGGGAAACAAAGGCCATTCAGGTAAACCGCTCTGAGCGAGGCCTGAAACAGACAGGCTCCCAGTGAGGATAACACCTAGGCTAATGTGCTAGCGTTTGCACAGTCAACGCCACCAGACTCGGCTGCAGTGGGTGCTCAGGGTGTGTGAGGTTGGTGTGGCTGGTTTCAATCGGTAGAAGAGAAGGGAAAACACACACACACAGACAGGTGAGTAAACACAATGCTCTGAAAGCCCCAACTGAACATTCCTGAAATGACTACGCCGGTGTTGAAAATATTCCACAGAGAAGTAGTAATCCTCTTTATGGCGGCTAATCTTGGGCAAATTCAGAACTTACAAACCACATAAGAGGACTTGAAAAGTCCCCCCCCCCCACACACACACACGATTGCTCACTCCAAACTGCGTTTATGGGGCCACGTGACTCTCTGCGAGGGATCAATATGCTTTGTGTTTGATTAGTACCTCTTCAGCAAAGTGCTGCAGACGGAAAGTTGAGGAGTGACTGAGACGTCCGTGTTAATTGCTGCCAGGAAATGTCAACCTTTCAGCCTTATCTCATCTACACTAACTGGTCCACTCTTGTTCGAGAGCTGAATAGCTACAGCAGACAGAATAATATTTACAGAACTGCTGTCTCTCAACTGAGGCCTTTGGGTCTCCCATTAGCATGTCCTCCCTGTGTTTGTGTGCTTTTTTTTTTTTACTGGATTTTCTGGTTTCCTCCCAGCCCCAAAAGACATGAATATTAGGTGTTGGGAAAACTCCTGGCAGTGCTCTTGATTCAAGGTCTCAGAAGTGGAGTTGGTCCATTTCTCTTACAGGATGAGTCAAATGCAGAGTACACATTTCACTGTGGGGGCTAATGGAGAAATATAGGTTAAGTGTAGTATCCCGAACATCTAAACACAGATAACTGGATCTGGACACATATTAGGTTATTCTTGATACCTTTGGACAGAACCAGGCTAGTTGTTTCCAGTCTTTATGCTAAGCTAAGCTAACCAGCCCACTTGCTGTGGCTTCATATCTGGCCAACATACATGAGTGGTGTCGATCTTCTCCTCTAACTCTTGGCAAAATATCACTACTCCCTAAAACAACATTTTGGCACAAGGCTTAGTTATGGTTAGCTTAGCGTAAGTCCCCACCTAATCAAACTTCAACGTGTCAGAATGTTACCTGTTTGCAGTCACATAGGCCTCGTTTTCTTCATGCTGGGCAAACATATGTGTTTAATTTGTAGATCAGTCACTCTTGAAGTTGCCCAGAGAGAAATGTGCATCTGTCTGTTTGTGTTAGCCTTGTGATGGATTGGCAGCCAGTCCAGGGTGTTTCCCTAATGAACAGTACATTACTAGGACTGAAAACTTTAACTCCAAGTTATCAGCCTCAGTGTTGAGAAAAGTTTGAATGGTGACACTATGTAGATTATTCCTCCCCTCCCCATCCAGCGAAATGGAACTAGCAAAACCAAATCGCGACCTTCTCAAAATTGCTGTGGTGTGTTGCGTGTGTGTGTCTGTGTGTGTGTCAGAAGTGTATAAAATGTGAGGACTATAAGGTCTCGTCTGTGCCCGAGGATCCTGTGTTGGCTCCGAGCAATAACACTCTTCTCCCACGTGGACGGGACTCCCGAGCCCACTGTCCCATCTCAAAGGTTCTTTAAAGTGTCACCGAGGACCATTAGCATAGACTGAGCTGCTCACCCCAGGCTGCTTCCACATTTCAGCCTCCCCACAAAGCCACAGTGATGAAATGCTATCTGTAGCTAAACCGTAGGTTTGAATCTGACTCTCCCTCCCCCCCTCATCCATCTTTCCCGTCTCCTTCCCTCCTCCTCATTTCTCCGAGCAGGTTTCCCTCTTGTGCCTGTCATTCTTCTGCCTTTTGTATCTGTGGGCCTTTTTGCTATTGAATGCCGCTCTTCTCTCCCACCCCCACCCCTCTCTCCCCTCTTTCTCCCATCTCCTCCCCTGCTCTCCCTCCCTCACTCATTCACTCTAGGGCCTAATTATGAGATAGCTTCGAATAAATACATGTATTTTTTTTTCCTCCTGCGAGGAGGGGGAAAAAAACCTTGCTTACTTTTTTTTTTTATGACAGTAGGTTGAATTCTAGACTCGAGGAGGTTTTATTCAACGAAAGTCCTTCTGCAGATAGGATTGGTTGCTGGGACGGGATATTTCCTGGGTGCAGTAATTGTGTCTCATTAATTTTTACTGTAATGCTGGGTTGCTAAACAGGCTACGCAATTAGCTGGCTGAGCCCTGAATAGGACGGCTAATCAGGGGACAAAAGCTAAGGCTCAGAGGCCATTAGGCCCGGAGGAAGTGCTTCCATTGTGAGGAGTGGTCTGTGATGCCTTCATCTTCTTCCAATCCGGCAGGGGGGGGGGTTCTTCTACTTCTAAACCTTACTGCTCAATTCATAATAAAGCGCCTGGAATACCTTCAGCTTTTAGCACAAACAAAGGTTGTATCCTGCTTGGAATTATACAAAATCAACAGTGGATTTCCTGAGCATGGTTTAACAAAACTTTCAAGTGATTTTTTTCCCACACCTTGTTGCCTGCTGGACCATTTATGGGTGTGTTGAAAGTATCCAGTTAGGATCGAAATAAAGTGCTAAAATGCATCTTTTCTAATGAGAATATCCTGACTGGCTGCTCTCAGAGACGTCAAGTGCACCCAGAGACAGCGTCTTCCCCCGCCGTCCCTCCTCCTCCTCCTGCTCGGCATGTGCCCCGGCAGCCCACACGCTCCTCCAAACTGCCGACTCAGGAGTCTGCGAGACCTCTCTGCCTTCTGGGAAGGGTGGAGGAAGGAAGAGAATAGAAGATCCTAACATTATCTATCCCCTTGCCTTTTTTCTTCTTCTTCATTCTCTCTCCCCCTCTCCCCTCTGCAAGCTTTATCTTTCATCCCTATTAATCACATTGTCAGGCAGCCTAGACGGAGAATAAATGAACTCTCCTGGTCATTAAAATTAAGCATTGAATTATTGACATGCAATTAGCCTGCCAATTTTTTTGTGGGGAGACACTGAAAACTTTCTCCTGGCGGCTAGAGGGAAGAAATAATATGAATGCTGTAGTCATCAGAACAAAAAATAAAAAAGTGGGAAAGTGAGGAAAAAAATACATCACATGCCAGAAAATTTGAACTTGGAAAATCCTATTTATCACATAATAAGAGCAGTAAGCCTGGTTCCATCTCATTTGGCTGAGTTTTATTCCCATAAGGAAGTGGTGTCTTGCGCTCGTTATCTGCTTCGTTATGGAGAGGCCGCCTCTGGATTATACTGTGGATTATGTTAATGTTGTGGAGACACGTGGACACGCCGGCTAACACTGAGGTGATCTCTCCCTGCTGTACATTCCTACGTGCTAAACTTGTTTCTCTCCTTTCGCGTCGCATTATGCTGATTCATATTCCATTATTATAAGAACTGAACAGATTGATCCCTAACTCGTAAGCCTCCATCACTCAAAAAACACAACAATAAGTAAACAGTATCTGTTGCGCCTACATTTCCACTTTCCAGTGACTCCCAATTACAGTGACAATTGCCTCGATCATTTTTATGAATAGCAAGAAACACTTACTGTGCTTGTTTGTCAAATACACATTCTGCAGCCTTTTCATTGCAGCAGAGCAGGAGTTTGACAAGCTGTTTACGCTAAACCCGAGTAAATCAAATTCAGAGTTTTCCTTCCCTCCCCAGTAATCTCATTTTGTTTGCCGCTAACGCTAAGTACATTAGCATCTGCAAGGCCTGTCTGTATTTACTCTATTTACCCCTACTGTACTGGCTCTAAGCCAAACAGGGACTAATGTTACGAAATGAGGGTAACCAGCTGTATATTCATAAACAGCTAGCTCCTAATCTGACACTGAGGCAGGGATCCAGAGCAGGCAGAGCCGCAGCCGAGAGCATAAACTGACAGAAGATGTAGTTTTTGCTTAAGTGAATGGAGATATTAACTGCTTTTAAGCTGTAATATTTTCTCTCCCTCCTCTTCAGTGTTTATATGGGAAAGTGAGGCAGTGACAGGAAAGGAAATAACAAGTCTCCCTCTCAGGAAACCAACAGACACACAGTAAGAAGTAATGGTTTGGGTTCGGTCATTCCAGAGCATTTTAGCTGCTTGGGGTTTACATAGGAAGTAAGGGTAATTTGAACCTTTTAAGTAAGGAGGAAGTGACATCAGGGTCAAAGATTTGGTTTCCATGCCTCTGTAGTGTCTTCTCTCCTGGTCTTTCAGAGTGAATGGGGCCGGTATCAGATCTCACCTGTTGTATGAGGCCTCTTGTTTGTCCACGGTTCCAGGGTCTGACCGCGGCCCAGGTTCCCACAACCTACAAGCTGACCTCCACGGCTCATTAGGCAGCCGCATCACGAGCGAACACTGGCCTGAGTGGCAAACAGATGCTGCGTTGACACTGTTGTATAAACGCCTGAGCAGACATGAGATCTCACTTTCTCAAACAATGAATAATATTAAAGAAAACCAAAAATTGGCACTCAAAAGGTTTTGTGGACTCGAAAGTGGGCAGAGCAGAGGAGCTCCTGCTTATCCACTGCTTTATTTTTGTTGAAAGGCTACATCACACCAAGCATATATAACAATAATTGCATCATCCACATTTTGACATCCAAGCTGTCTTCACCTCCACGCTGGAACATAAAAGTCAGGAAAACATCCAGTTGCCTCTGGCAAACATACACAGATGCACGCTTTATCTGAGTTGTTGCACCACTTGACAGCTACATGCTCACTATTTATTCTTTCCCTTGAAGGGATGGCGATGCTAGTCAGTTGGTCGGTCCACCGCTTTCGCCCATGACTGAAATATATCTCAACTATACCGGATCGATTGCCATGAAATTTGGTTTGAATATTCTCCATTAGGATGAAGCGGTGATCCCTTAGTTTTATAATCAGGTCAAATTTCTTTCTTTGGTTTATGACCTGCAAAACTAATGACGTTCCTGTCTGCCTCAGCTTTACTTGTGCAGGTAGCGCGTTTCGTGCTAATTAGCAAATGTTAGCATGCTAACAAGCTCAACTAAGATGGTGAATGTGGCTAACATAAAACCTGCCAAACGTTAGCATTTGAGCATTGTCAAATTGTCAAAAGTTGCCAACCCCAGTTGTACTCTCCAATAGACTTTGATGTGTAAATTGGGTGGGGTTCCCCCTTTTCTAAAATAACAAGATCAAGTTAAGGTGATTTGAGTAATCGTCTTAACTCTGAGAGGAGGACCTTTGCCTTATCACTCCTCGCTGATTGTTTGACTGCCAGTGCAAACTAATGATTAGCAGGAGTGTTAACAAAGTGCTTCATTTGACACTGCAAACATGACCTGTTGTCATTGCTAATGATGCTGCCTCGTATGAACCCGATCACACAGCAAACTGTCCAACATGCAGTGTACACAGAGCACAGGTGTTGCACTACCTATGTTGAGAACATTTTGCACAACACCTCCTGCACTGCTCTGCTCAGAGGGTTGCTGCAGAAAAAAAGGGCTGATTCCAGAGTACAAATTTCAGCTATTCTAGCCTCCCAATTAAAGTTGGCAAATAGTTATTTATTTAAAATAGCAATTTCTACACATTTACAGAAGCCAAAATAAACTCCTTCGTTCTCAGTAGTTTTCATTAGGCTTCAGTTCAATTAAAGCAGCCTCTTCTCACGCATTGCTATTTACACATGTTCGTCCAAGCTCGCATGTTCCCGAGCGCTGAAAGCTTGAATGGGATTTCAGCACTTCAGCACTTCAGCACATGGATGTGCTCGATTTACTTCCATTTTCGCGAGGATCAAACGCAGTCTGACTGCGGCTGCCTCGCCGGGCTCATCGAGCCCTCTGCAGCGCCGACACGTTTTAGCAACGGCAGCGCTTCAGCCCTGCGGCAACGCAATCTCTGTATCCCAGCGCAATTATCAGGATAAGACATTCTCCCTCGGTGGTGAGGGCCAAAGTTTCTTGCCACGCTGCGTGGAGATTAGATTTGATTGAAAAGGGCTGTGCTGCATGGTAGGTCCTCGCGGGGCTGCACGCGTTAAGCCTCCATGTCCACATAGGCTACAATAGTTGATCAATGCATGACTACCCTCTCTTTCTCTGAATCCTCGCTGCATAGAAAGCGGAGAGGAAGTTTCACGCAATTTGCCGCAGAAGTGTCCTTAAAAAAATATCCAATAAAATTAAAAGTGTGTTGCAGCCAGGAGAGGGAGGGTGTCGAACTCGAGGTCACTGGAATATCTTCTGGTTCACTGGTCCCTGGGGTCTCACACACACACACACTTGGTCCCTGGGGTCACACACACACACACACACACGGACACGGACACACAGGGGCTGACATCCCACAAAACAACAACGGTCGCTGCTCATTAATAAATGCTGTAATGCAACTGCAGTCTAACACACATTAGCTGAATGGCACGACATGTTCATTTGGACGTTTGATTCATTTTTGGATTCCTTGCTTTCATGTCGCATCCCGATTTTATATGCAAAACCGATTCCAGAGAGCACACCACTGACGACCCTGCTCAGCTGGTTAAAAATTAATAGGAATGTCAATGCCTGAGCATTCTGTTACCTTTTAACCGTGCGCTTCGTTAAATATTCAATCTCAGGGAGGCAAATACTACATTCCTTTACCTTTAGTCTTTGTCTCATGTCATGTTGCTTCCCTCATTTCTTTCTCTCTCGCTCTCTTTTGTCTCCTGTTGACTCTGATGCCCAGGCTTCCGCTTTAATTGGTATTTTTGTTGAGCTTTTTCTCTCGAATGTCACACCTCAAATGCAGTGTTTATTCATTATTTTGCACACAGTTGTCTGACAGCAGGAAATCCCATTTGCCGAGGTAATTGAAGGGGTCGACTCGCAATCCAATTAGGTCTAATTGGAGCCTTCAGAAGTAAACCTGCATCAACTCCGACCACCGCTGCATCCCAGCGCCCCTGGACACCGTCTTGCTCCCTGCGTGAACCATCGCTGCCGCCTGTGCCCGGGTCTGGGCTTGTGAGTCAAACCTTTTTGCAACAGCGTCGTAATGATATTGTTACATTATGCGGCGTAACAATGGAAATATATTCATGGTGATGCGGCGGAGCAGAGGGGGTAGTGAGAGGTGGCAGAGGCTAATTCAGCGAGGCCATTCGCACAAAGACCGGGACATTGTCCCGGGTATAGAGGTGTTGTCTCAGGGCTGAGACCACCCCGGCAAACCTTCACTCCCACACACACACACACACACACACACACACACACACACAATGGACACTGGTGGCCTCTTGGTCGACACTGTGGAAACATGACTTATAAAAGAAAGAAATTCACATCATAGGTGTTAAACACGTCTTAAAAACAACAGATAACTTTGTTTAAACTGCTTCCTTTAACATTATCAAGATACAAAGTAAAGGTATCCCATTACACTGCAATATGATGAGGTGCACTCGTCTGCTGGTGTGTTGTAGCTCCTCCGCGCGCGTCTTTGTGAACCACATTGAACTTAAACAACTCACCTGTTAACAGCTTAGTGCTGCAGTAACACGCCGTTGTTCTGAATAACTCTCATGTTCACTGTGGCAGCTTGTTCACTTGTTTATGATATAGTGTATACGTTTTTGAAAGATCAAAAATTGCTAATACACACCGTACCGAGAGTTAAACTTGGCCGTGATGGCTGGTGAACAAACGCCCATTGTTTCCTTCATGCAGGGCTCTTGGAGCTCCGTGCATGTCAAGCACTCAAACTCGAGTAAAACGAGCCCAAAACCCCGGATAAACCAACTCCTCTGACATGTTTCAAATAAACGCCAAAAACATTAAACTTGTCATGTGATTTATTTCTGTTGGATTGGACAGCGTTGCCTTGGACAGCTGTTTATCATGTTGTATCCCACCCCTTTACAGCACTCCGTTGTTTGAGCTGATTTGAGACACGGAGACGCTGGAGGAATCCTTTCAGTTTCAGATGAGTGTGCTGTCGTTCTTCCACAACTTGGCAGAGTGATAAAAGGCTGTAGCTGTATGTCACAGGCGTATCCCAGGTCGAGCGAGGAGTCATAAGAAGCTTGTCTATCACCTGGTGTGAAATTTGGATGCATGAAATATGTTGATGCTTGCACAGGTATTGCAATATTAGCATATTCTAGTTCAAAATGTTTATCCCCTGAATCAGTTTTCTTTTTATCTTAATTAATCAGTGTGATATTTAGGTTTAATGGATGTCTTTCTGAGGCAGTAGCACCAAGGATGTGGAATGCTCTGCCTGCACCCCCACGTCATTCAAAAATTAGCTCAAGACGTTTGGATAAAAGTCATGCCCTAGGCCTGCTTGTAAGCCATGTTTTGATTGTGTACTTAATGTTTTTTGTGCTTTCTCAAATGTAAATTATTGGTCCTTATATGGTCTCATTGTATTATTTTTTTGTAATTCCGCTCCTTTTAAGCACTTTGTGACTAATGTCTGTGTAAAGCGCAAGTGAAAATCTTACTTACCTACTTACTTACTTTCTATTAAATGTTTGTCCCAAAAAATGTCACCAAAAAAGTCCATTTAGTAGCTAGTCTGGAGCTTTCGATCACATCGCATGCTTGTTCCTCAGGATTCATGCATCTCTTGAATCTTAATCGTTTAGCTGACATGCACGACAAGTCCTTACAGTAGTCACATGGAAATTTGAACAATTACTATCAACTTCATGACAAGTAGGCAAACTTCATCTGCTGAAGAAGATCGTGAGATATAACAGAAAGCTCCAGATCGGCTACTAAATGCACATGGCAGTGTCCAATGTGGGGAGATTTGTTATTCCAGCTACTGCTTCCAAGTTGAATGACTTTCACTGAATTAATTAAATATGATTTCAAGTAAAACATCTCAAAACAAGGATATCCTGGTACATACATACATTTTCTCTCATCTCTCTACTGCCACTATGAAATAAGAAGGCAAACATGCCTGAAAAAAATTCAACACTCCCTCAAACAAAACAGGGAATATAAAAATGGTTGCATGTGCATACTTAATTAACTATCTTACCAAGAGAACTGTGTCTTAAATCTACCCATATGCACATGTAGGATCTGCACTCTTATTACTCCTGAAACCACAGTATTTACACTCGTCCCTGTCATAAATGTTCTAATAAAGCGTCACTTTCACCCCCAGCAGAGACGGTACAGCGTCTCATTTGTTGACATATCCTCACTCTGATGATCCACCGTGAAACATTTGAGATCATAAGGGCACGCTGACAGGTTCCACCGATCTACGTGTAGCAGGAACAAAAGCACTTTCTGGATGGGAACAGCGTCAGTTACCCAGGGAAATACACACCAGCGGGGTGCTAATGTTTCCTCTTTAAGGGAGAGCTGGTGTGTATATGAATGTGTGTGTGTGTGTGTGTGTGTGTGTGTGAGAGAGATCAAGAAGCAAATGAGTGGGGGTATTCCCCTATCTGATTGGCCACTGGCTGGGTTTGGAACGTGATACAAGTAAACACAGGCTCCCTTTGAAATACCGAACGCACCATTTGCAATTCTAAACATCTCGCTTTTCATTTACTCATTGCAACCTGGACGTGTGTGTGTGTGTGTGTATGGGTGTTTTCTTTGGAGCAAAATCAGTTAAACCAGAGCTTGTGGTTAAAAACCAGGAACGAGTGGCCTTTAAACTGGCCTGTCTTGCGGAGAGAAGATGGAGACATGAGAGAAGAGAAAGACAGACACAGGATCTTTGCAGGAGTGTGCTGTTTAAAGAACCGTCATCGTAATTCACCTCCGAAATTGAATTGACAGGAAGCTGTAAAGCATCGAGCACATTCTCAGAGCAGTCATGAATCAAAAGTCTGTGGTAGCGAGTTCTTGCAGATTTTTACAACACTGAGGGTGGACACCTGTCATTCTATAAGTATAGCTCTAACACAGGGGTATTTCACCTGTGGCAAGCCCCCTACACAATGATATAAAAGAGGATAGGAATGTGTCCTGTCACAGATTTATTTTTTTATTGCTTAGTTCTCTGTTTTTGGGGCCAACTTGTTATTTTTTTCAGGCTTTAACCTTCTATGTACGAGTAAAATGAACCAGAGCCCAGCCGGCACATCAACTCATCACGATGAGTGAAACAGGAACAAAGATTTCAGCAATTCATATTCATTAAAATAGCTGAATGCAATTACCAATGCAAACAGTCCTCGGACCAGGCTCATTGGAATTCCTGCCATACAGAAACAAGAGGCTCCTTCTCACTCCGGCGAGGCAGATAGCAGACAGACAAGCTGTCAGAATCGTTATCGTCGGCACTTCATCTCGTTAATTTGGTAGATGGGAGAGCGAGTATTTGCCCTGTGGAAAACTAAACACACTCGCAGGTTTTCCTCCCCTCCCTCCTCTCTGTCCACGGAGAAACCAGCCGAGCAGCAAGGCAGCCAGGCCCACACATAGCCTGCAGTCATATCAGACCCAACAGCCTGGCTGGAGTCAATATGACCGCGGGCGAAAAAATTGTGGTGGAGCTGGTCCCCCTCAATCTGAGACCTGGCTCGGGCAACAAAAAAAACAACAGAAACATGCTAGCGAGGCGCTCATTCAATATGAGTGAGCTTCTCCCCCATCATCTGCCTCATACACACCAATGCACATTTCAAAACTTGTTCTCACTCAGCTCCTCTATCCCACTGCACCAACCCCAACTCTCTCAACCTTTCCTCACTTTTACTGGAAGATGTACATAGCTTTTTTTTCTTCATTACTATGTGAAGGAGAGTGGTGCTGGTATATGTGTGTCTGTGTGTATCTGGCACAGCATTCTGACAACCAGATTTGATTTGACAGCAGATGCCTCTTTTCCCCCTCTCTGCTGACCCTGCAGAGCAGAATGTGGAAAGTGGTGGATTTGGGCTAAAAAAGAAGCTTCTTTATTTACCGGAGTTTGGTGGTTTGCTATGTGCCTCGCTGCTCCTCGGACGACAAAGCTCACCCGACATTCTCTACCTCTTGTTTTTTCTTCCTTTGGATGCTGATGAAAAGTTCAATCGTGGCAATTTGGAGAGAAGTAATGATTAGGAGTACACTTGCGGAGTTGCTGAGGAAGCACCTTGTGTTTCAGCTTAACATCCACCACACACACACACACACACACACACACACACACATACACACACACACACACACACCTCTTCTTTGCTCCGTGAA
Source organism: Anarrhichthys ocellatus (assembly GCF_004355925.1). Lineage (NCBI taxonomy): Eukaryota > Metazoa > Chordata > Actinopteri > Perciformes > Anarhichadidae > Anarrhichthys > Anarrhichthys ocellatus. The sequence continues at coordinate 1,306,260 of NW_022280093.1, forward strand.
GCAAGGGAAAACACAATCAGTGTCTTAACGCTTGCAAATTCCAGGGAGCAGGTGACTCATAGGTGACATAATGAAAAGCAAAATGAAACGAAACCTGAATAATAATAAAAAAACAATACCAGTAACTGATAATAATATCAGTCATTATTTTGAGGTCATCCGCAGGGTCAGACCGACTCTCCTATCCTGTTTTGTGTATCACCCCTATTATTATTCATTTTGTCAACTGAATATTTATGACTAAAACACACACATTTCAGGCAAAATGCAAAAAGCTCCCCACGTCGAGCCCCGCTTAGACATCTCAAAGAGAATACGCGAACACAGACAAGCTTTATTGCGGTGTGTGTGAACAGCCCTGTCAAACGTCTGTTTACCATCTCACGTTCCCAGAGGCGCAAACCTCTCGACGGAGGCTACGTCTACTTTTACTGCTGAAAGATGTCTTTAAAACAACAGCGTTTTGCAGTTTGTGCTTTTAAAGGCAGGATCGATGTCAGCGACCTCAGAGGACAACTTAGAGTCAAAGAAACATCGCCTTGTAAGAGATGGTGTTTGTGCAAACCCCACATCTTACAGTAGGGTGGCAGAGTCTAGATCTAAATGTTTTCTACATTACCCTCTCGTGGATAGAGCTCATGTTAAAGCAGTAGTTTGACATTTTGGGAAATACACTTTTTGCCAAGAGTATGATAAGATTGATACCACTCTGTTGTGGGCGATTGTGGCTAAGTGGATAGCAGGGCTGTCTTTCAATCAGGGGGGCGGCGGTTCGAACTCCGGCTCCGCTAGTCGCATGTCGATGTCTCCTTGAGCAAGACACTTAACCCCAAAATTGCTCCCGTAGCTGTGCCTACGGTGTAGAAATGTGATAGACTCTGAATTGTAAGTCGCTTTGGATAAAAGCGTCTGCTAAATGACTGTAATATAATGTTTAATACGAACTAGAAAACAAGAGACTGTTAGCTTAGCTTAGCATAAATACTGCAAATGAGGGGGAGCAGCTAGCCTGGCTCTGTTCAAAGGTTAAAGAAGATCCACCTGCAACCTCCTCTAAAGCTCATTAATGAACACATTATTGTCTGTGTTTTAACTTGTATAAAAATGACAAGTTGTGGTTTTGTGGGGCGTTTCTTGGCCGGTTACAGACCCTCACGTAGACTTAACCCTGTTGTCATTGTTAGCATGCTGAGAAGTTAGTATTTAGCTCAAAGCACCACTGTAGTTAGGTACAGCCCTTCCTAGTCTTGTTTTATTTGTGGACAGAGCCAGGATAGCTGTCCCTAGTTTCTATGCTAGGCTAAGCTAACTGCTAACATATTTAACAGGTACGAGAGTGGTATTGATCTTAACTCTCAGCAAGAATGCCACTAAGAGCATTTCCCCAAAATGTCAAACTATACCTATCAGAATTAAACAGGAAGTGAAGAGTTTTAAGGCGCTCTGTTCATACTAACACATGGATGCAGGTAATCTGAGTTTAGATGCCCAGCTCATTTGTTGTTCTCACTCCCAGCAAGCAAAGTAAACACACGGCAGATCACTGCTTCATAGCCCAGCATCCCAAATATAGATTTCACTGTCGTCTTTAAGTATGCAAACGATCCGCCTGTCTGCCGGTAAATGGACGGCTCACGGTTGCATTCCAGGTGTTCTCATTTTAATACCCAACTTGACGCCGTGCTTCGCCGTGCTTTTGTTACCACGCTGAGCCTCTTGCCGGCCAACAAAACCCCCCAATAAAAGTCAGTTATACGGCGGCAATTGATGCGACAGGCATTTCGTAAAGTGATTTCTATGGTAACAATCCTCAGGAACATTTTCATTTTCAGCATCAAATGGGTAAAAAAACGCAGCGGTGATAATTAGCACTGTGTGTGTAGCTTAATATGTGTGTGTGTGTGTAACCTGCTTTAAAAGACTTCAAAAAGCCTAGAGGAAAAAACACAGTTTGGTGTTTTACCACATCTCGCCTCTCTCTCGACTGTCAGTCAGCATTACGGGCTGTTTTTGCCTGTTGTATTTTCTTTTGTAATCTAAACCACCGTCCTTTTAAAACGACTCTGCTAATTACTTTATTTAATCGGGCGCCGGCCGAGGAATTATTTTCCTAGCCCGGAGCTAATTTTGAAACCTGTAACAATGGCTTTTGGAATATCAGTTTAAGATAAAAAAAAAAAGCTTTTTATAGTTAATCCTGGAGGCTGTTACATCTGCACATTTCGAGTCGCACTTTCATGTGGACCCCTTCAAGATCATGAGGACTCTGATACACGTTGTATTGCACCCGAGGATAATCTGGAAACCAATGCAATTAGTGTGACTGCACACAAAACAAGAGAGAGTAGAATAACTAAGAAAACAAGTCACATTCGTCACAATGTTAGATTCTTTTTGGCAAAATATCCCAGAAACCATACTCTCCGTTTTCTGACCCACACCTGTTCCTTTCCTAGCACCCCCTCTTCTAATTTCCCCCGTTTTGAATCAGAGAAACCAAGCACAAGGCAGTAAATGGTGTTTGAAAGACCCCCCCCCCCATCCCCTTAAAAAAAAGACAGGGTCTGGGGGTTCGTGGCGGTAGAGGGAAGGTAAAAAAAAAAAAATCAAAGTGAAATCGGCAGAATGCGTACTTTCAGAGGCCGCGGCACAGTTGAACTGAGCAGGGCCCAAGTCCTGTGAAAAGAAATGGAGACAGCCTGAATGCAAATTAAATCCCCCTCATTCCTGCAAATATTGTCTTAGCCATTAGTGCGGGCTTGACTAGAAAGGAGTGGTCCCACTCATTGTCGCTCGGCCAGGGAGAAGTCAGGGGAAGAATTCTATTCAGTGGTAGTCTTGGGGGCTCGGTGCACTTGGGCGCTTGTTTGGTACCATTCAAACGCCACAGACCGTGGCAACAAAGAGAGCTTTCAGCGTACCTCACTGTAAAAGCATGTGAAAAAGAAGAAAGGAGGGTTGGAGAGGAGGGGAGAGAAAGGAGGTTGGTGGGGCTGAAGTAAAGGCGGGGGCGGGGCGGGGGGGGGGTAGCAGTACTGGAAAAAGTTTAGGTGTAAGGTCCTGAGTGGAAGTGGGCCTTGAGTTGTTTCTTTTAATCGCCCCGGTTTATTTTGCAAGGTGGGATTTCCAAAGCGCTTCGTGCAGTTTGTAAGATTGTCTGAGGAGCTGTGGATCTTGCACACAAACATATATGCACACACACACATATACACACAGCTTTCGAGCGGCCCTCTTGGCCTGTCTTAAAGCAGCACACATGAGAGAAAAAAAGCCATTTCAGCACAAAACCATACCTGTCTGGTCTCTTGTAAAGCTCTTTGTGTGTATTAATATGCATTTACAGACGTTTCTTACAGCCGGGCTCTGCTTTGTGCATCATCTCTTAGTTGCTGTTTTGCTCTCGAACTTCCTCATCAGGCATCTCTGAAGTGTGCCACTGACCCGACGTGGCTTTCATACACACAGAAGACAGGTCTTTTTTTTTTTAAGGCCCCCCACCCCCATATTTTCAAATTCCAGAATCTTCTACTGTATCCATCGGCTCTTAAACCAAACACGACTGTTCACGAACAGATTATTTGTGTTTGGATCCCACATGAGAGACTCACTGAGCCAGCGAGGTTGCACTCTGCCACGGGCCGAGAGATCTCATGAAGCTCACACGCAGGAGTGAAGAAGTCGGTAAAGAAATGCCGCGCAGGTTTTGTGTTTGTGTGCATAGGAGGAGCCGGGGCGTGTGCAGAGAAAAGCAGAATAGCCCTTGGCATCCCAGGTTTGTTTTGACTGGTGCGTTTGCAGCTGCTGCACGCGGGCGAGGAAGGGCCCGGCCGAAGTAAAACAACCAAATTCTTACTTTTCTTCCTCGTCTTCTCTTTCACTCGTTCTCCTTTCCTGTCTCTTCGGAGGGATGGCTTCCGGCCAGCCAGCTGTATAATCAAGCCCTTCATTTCTACTTTATTGACAGATGCTACTTCCAGCCTTGGTTGGGGCAACACGGTTTGTTTTTTTGAACCTCTGGGATAGAATTCTATGGCAGGGTGATGTATGCTTCGGAAGGCTTTGTTAATATTGGACTACAGCTGCACGGTAGAAGTGCTGGATTGCTTTCCTCCATTTTGTCAGGAAGGAGAAACCTCGAAACTTGGACTAAGTGAGAAAAACAGTAGAGAATCTAATGCAACCACAATCCCTCATGTATATTAGAAGTTAGTTTTGATTTGGTTTTATTCATTTATTGCCAATTCACTGTCAAGTAATCTGCAAGCCCTCACAGGACTTTTGCCAATGCTCATTTTCAATGTTTGCCCCCCTCTTCCTATTATATTAATATCCATATTAATGTTTTTTGTCACTCCTATAATTTTCTTTTGGACGATTATGCTGTAATGTTTGCAGCTACAGTTCCCATAATTTGGGGGCTCTACACAGGAATTATGATGTTGCAAAGTTTGCTTATTTACATTTTGGTAAAATAGGTACCATTTAGTGTGCCAACTTAGCTTTTAGCAGTTCCTGTTTCCAGTGTACCCACGGATGTAATTACAGCTATCACTGCATTACTTTGATGGAGAAAAAAAAACTTAAAAATGTGATGATTCTAAAATTTCGAAACAGATTTGTGGACATTTATTCACAATGGACATTGGTGATAATGACATACATAAAGTATTTAGTCCCGAGTTATGACTCGGAGAATCTGGTTAAAGTACCCCGATTCCCTCCATATATCAAAGTGTCACGGCCACTGCTGCAGCTCCAACAGCTGATTATGTTGGTGAGCCAGGTGCCACATCAGCAGGACAAACTACAGTCACTAACTTCCCGTAGTTTTCAGAACACCGCAATGCACCTGTCCCCTTCACTTCAAGCTGAATCTTTGCCTCACACCCCTGCATAGATTTGTTTGTAAATGTGCACCATCCTACATGTGCAAAATGTACGAGTGATGGCAAAAAAGCCATCACTTCTCATTCCAGTTTCTTTCCTCTGCTCTGTAATGTCACCTCCTTTGTATAACAGCACCTGAGAATTTCCCATATGCCGTCTGGTGATGCAAAAGCAACCACGAAGGTTTAGATTTGGCTAATGCACGTCAGGCCGAGAAATCGGGCTCGTTCACACAAACAGAAGAAGGTAGAGGGTGCCGAGACAATCTGCGGCGGAGGAGACGGCGGGTTGGCGTTGGTGACAGATGGGATGGAGAGGCAGACTTCTTTATTGTGAAGACGGTATCTTCTGTCTCTTCCTGCCAGCCTGTCGGTTCCCTCTTCCAATCGTTGCCTCCGTGTCGTTTCGGGCGGTAGAAGGTTTCACCTCATGCAGGTGCCGGGAAGCCTGATGCACATGTACGGCACACACAGTGACAGGAGCAGTCGCAACACAGACGAAACCAATGCATTCATGTTGTTTTCCATATGCACGAATACTATCACAGGCACAGGTTTGTCACCTCACATAACGTCCTCGGCTTGAGTGAAATGTTTATCCCCCAGTTACTCAATGACATGGTGTCAGTAGTGTTAACTGTCCTGGGAAAAAGACAGATTCATTATTATTATAAGTAAATTATACCTGACTCTATAGCTACATAAACATTTTCTGAATCATATTATGTAATATATTTGTCTCGACATGCCAATTTGTGGTTTCGAGTAAGAAAAAACGTTTTGTCTCTCTGCATTTGCAGCTGTTCATTAACCCACTGAATTAAATAATTTAAACCTTTATATATAGAAGTTAAAACATGAACAGTTTGAGGTTTTTAATTATCAGTGATAATTTGCAATACCAATTCCAGCGCAGAGAGGAAATGTCTTAAAGGGTCATTTCCCGTTAATTACAACTTGGGTCTCTTTTTCATAGTTGTGGTCATCATTCCTTTAGTTAATTAATGACATCTGGGTATGCAAGGAAATTGCAAAAAAACAACAACAAAAAAAACACCCAAAGGGCGTAAAAGTCACTCAGACAAGTTTGAAAGAAAGCTACAGGTAGTAGCTTTCGACTAGTAACTACCTGAATTAATCATGAATTGCAGTATTAATACGCGTTTATAAAACATATATTAACATAGTCCCTAACCATTAGTGCATATCTAAATCAATATATATAAATGCATGAATAATGTACATCTAAATAAGTTCTTAATCATTTGCTAACACTTTATAAATGATGTTATTAATCACCTACAACTCCTTATTGGTTTGTAATATATATAATACTTCATTTACAAATGGGGAATCCATCATTTATAAAGTATGAAAACACAATCACGAAACACATAATAGACGAGCTTATTAATCAAGAATAAAACATTTTTAACTGTCTTTATGAATTGCATGAGTGTTAACAATGCTTTATAAATAATGAATTAAGTGTTTACTCATACTTAACTAATGCTTCATAGTGTGTAGTTATTATAAAGTGTTACCGACAAACCTATTGGCATTTTTACAGCCGACGTCATCAGAAATATGGGTGTGCATGTTGGCAAGGGAAGGATCTGGAAAGTCAATTTGTAAAGGTTGTATTCTCGATATTTGGTGGTTAAAATGTCCTTGAAAGCAGGGACTGACTGGGGAATGCAATTGAATGTATATAAAAAGACCAGATCTGGAGTTATGGGGTCAACACACAGTTTTCCAGTGCAATGAAGGACTATCATCAACTTCACAGGTGCACTAGCTTTCAGCTTGACCTCCAGCGCCTGACTGTACAGCTCGTGTCTCTTGTCTCATTGGATTTGATTGTTGAGATGTCCCCGTGTGATCAGATCTCATTCATTACTTTAATGAGTACAATTCTATCACACCCGAAATTATTTCCAGAACTACCCGAACAACCCCCACGTTATGGTAAACCAGAGGCCCTGCACACTCGTGCCGACTGAGTCTGGTTTTGAAATTGCAACCGACATTAGTGAGGAAAAGCGGAACGAGGTGCGAGATTCCAGAAAAAGGGCTTGTTGACATCTGTGTTTTTCCACAGAAAGAAACTCTGCCAAAACACAGGAGCACCTCGAAGCCACATCCCCTATCCACAGCTACTGTGGCTTTGTGTTTTAAAAAAATACATATACTGCTCCGTAAATGCTACCGAACACTGGGTTTGTCTGCTTGCCTTTGGCACAGGTGTGTGGGGGAGACAGCCACACCTGGTCATATAACCTGGACTATTTATCATCTCTCTCTCTCTCTCTCTCTCTCTCTCTCTCTCTCTCTCTCTCTCT
>NW_022280093.1:1313497-1364479 GCF_004355925.1 Anarrhichthys ocellatus
CTCTCTCTCTCTCTCTCTCTCTCTCTCTCTCTCTCTCTCTCTCTCTCCAGCAGGCTTGCCTACCGGCCTCGACTACTTCCCCCTCCAGCAATGGCAGGATTATGTCTGACATGTTTAAGGAAGTGGTTTTGGCAGGTGTTGTCGAGGAGGCAGGCAATCAGACACTCACACATGCATACACAGACACACACACACACACACACACACGCAGGTGCACGCACATTCCTGATGCCAGCCTTGACTCAGTAACCTTGTATAACTGGGCAGGTTTCGACGATGCGTCTATCTGTCAAGCCGGAGCTGAAATTAATCTGCGTGTAAATAGAACGCGGAGATGAGGCGGGGAGGCTTTAGCATTAATTCTGTTATCATCACAGATGTCAGACGGGATGACAGGGGAGGGCCGATGCTGTTGGATCGCCGCAGCTTGATTCCAAGCAGGGGAATTAGCCTCGTTACGTCTAATGGAAGTGTTGGGACAGGTGAGCTATTTATTTACACTGCTGCTGCTCCTGAGAGTGATGCTGGAGTTTTTTCTATTATTTTTTTCTTCTGTATCGAGAAGGCCTTCGCTCGTCTCCTCTGGAGCTGCATTTTGCCTGCCAAGAACATGACAAATGACACTTTGGAGGAAGAGGAGAGTAAACACACTCCAGCTCTGGCTTTGCGCGGCCCCGACCAGACCGGCTCCGTCTTGCGCTTCGAGACTGCGGAGCCAAATTCCTGGAAAATGACTTAATTGCGGGGTAGATTTCCAAATGATGATTCGAAGGCAAAATGACAGACAGAACAAAAAAGAGGAAGAAGCCAGGGCAGGGCGGGAGTCTCAGATGACTGATTTTCTGTACAGGTGAAATCACTGAGGCTAAGGTAAAGAACAAAAACAGAGGGGATAGAGGAAATAGAGGGAAAGCAGGGATACCATCACAGGTTCTCCCAGAAAGAACTCAGACGATAATTGCAGACAAACGTGTCCAAAATGAGAGCAGCTACATCCGACATCCTGTGCTTTCAGCTTGGTTTTTATCCCAGAGACGGAGAACAAATGGCAGGAACTGGAGCGCTGAGGGGCTCCTTGTACCTGCGTTTAAGTCGACATGCCTGAGCACGTTGACTCCTCCGTCACCCCCCGGAGGTTTGCTTTTCCCACTGTTGATTCAGACAGGACGCGTGCTATCTCCCTGTACCCACAACCCCACTATCCATCACGTTTTATATGAAGTCACAGGCTGTAAATTAGTGGTCTAAAAGGAGGAGATAGAGAGAAGAGGGTAGACTTTCAAAGAAGTTCAGAGCCTCTTTGAAAATCTTGCATCGTCACTAACAGGTGTTTTGATTCACCGTGTTTGTGTTAAATTGGGGGCATTTCTCTGATTCACATGAAAGGGGAGGTGAATTGATATTTTTCAGGCTGAGAGTTGCTCAGTTTGGGCGATGAGAAGACACAGTCAATGTTTTTCTCTGAAAGATGTGTTCCCACCCCACTTTGAGAAAACGCGCTTAACATTCCCTCGTGGTATTTCAGGAGTTGATTGAATATTTGGTCTCATAAAGTCTCAGGGAAGAATTAACATGGAGCTTAAGTTACCTCATTCAGGCGACTTTCAGGTGTTTTGTCATTTTAAGCCACGCTAGCAGCAGACTGCTGACAGCTATTGGATTCATTTTCATGACATTTTATACCGACGGGTCCCCAGAGGATGGATCCCAATAACTTTTGTCCCTTTAGCACTTACAAGTACAGCCCCACCATGAGGTTGATCTTGAGAACTATTGGACGGATTGCCATGAAATTTGCAAAAGATATTCAAGTTCCCCAGAGGATACATCGTAATGACTTGCTGGTGATGCTCTGACTGTTCATTAGAGGTGGGACCAAGTCATTGTCTTTTAAGTCACAAGTCTCAAGTCTTTGTTCTCAAGTCTTGAGTCAAGGAAACTAACTTGCGCGTTACGTTGTTCATGGTTCTCTCTTGCGATTTGATTGGAGGCTGTCGGTTTGGTTCAAACAAAGTGAATGTGGGTGATTAAGTGTTGACTTGTTGGGAATGAAAAACGTTAACGTTGATTCAGGAAATGAAGGGAAATGCCTGATTGATGGCACACTTTTTAAAAAACAAACCTTTTAGTCTTGGGCTTGGGGGAAGGTATCAAGTATTTTTTTAAGTCAAAAGGCTCAAGTCCAAGTGAAGTTACGAGTCATTGGTGGTAAAGTCGAAGTCTTTGGTGATTTTCTGAACCAAACTCACCAGTCCTCTATGATCAGCCTTCCCTGATTGCCCATTTATCCTATTTTGCTTTTTAAAATGTTCCTCTCTTTAGTTATACCAACAGCACGCCATATGAAATGAAAACTAATTGCATGCTCTCAAAGCGAGCTATGTTGTAATGGGGTGATCTTTTTCTATTTCATGGCTGTTATTCTTGGCATTGTCTTCTATTTTTGATTTATCATCTAATGGTAATGGATTGTGGTTCTGGTAAATACCGCAGCTGTCCGCTCAGAAGCGCGTGTCCTCTGGACTGCTCACCAGCGATGCTAAAATAAGTCTCGGCTTGTTATGCTTGTTTGAACAGAAGCTGTGGCCTCTTCATTTAGTGGTTTCCAGCAGAGCTCCTGTTTTTTTCCCCCCTCTAAATATAATCCTGAACACCACTACCTCACCCTACTCTGCTTGTGCCATTGTACTAGCTGACCAACCCAAACATGCATTTTTACATTTCAATTTACTAGGGGGCAAAAAAAAAAGGCCTTGGAAACTTCTAAAGGACATTAGTAATTGACAGATTTTATTTTCTTAAAGCCAGACGCCACTGTGCAAGTGGTGCAATTCATCATTGAAATCCACTTCTGCCAGCTTTTCCTCGCAAATGTGGGAATTGTCCAGTGTGTCAGCAATGTGTCACTAGCTCCACTGCTGAAGTCATTAACACGGAGGAGACCTCTAGAAAGGCCTGAAACAACACACACTGCTTCATTCCAGCAAAGTACAACGCATGGTGAGATGGAGAGCGAGGGAGTGTTGAAATCGACAAACAGCCGTACATGAAAATTCATTTCACCAGTTCAAAAGCTGCGATAAAAAGAAGTAAAGAGCTAACTAATACCTTCAGCTGTCAGCCTGGTAATGTAGTGCTCCAAAGACGGTGCTACTTTAATGACCGGAGGCGTGGACAGATTATATGCACACACACAAAAAAAAGCTGTCAAAACTGTGCCAGAGCGAGCGCATCAGCAGCACCTCATCTGTTTTCCACTAACATGCTGAAAAGAGAAATCACAAGTCTGCGTGTCTATTGGAGCAGACTGAACTTGGCGGATGTGTGTTAAACGGCCGGGCCCCTGGAGTACTGAATAATGACTCCCAGTCGCCCCTCGCTCGCTCGGTGTTCGAGTGCAGCGCAAGGGGAAGTCTGATTGAAAAAAAAAGAATATATTCTGTCCAAACAACGGTCTGCTGCTGTCTCCGCCGTGCGCCCTGATCGTCTGTCATCAGCCGTCCACATTGTTTGTGGACAATTGGCACTAATTTGCCATCTGGTTGAGGGAGCCTTTGTTGCGCGGGAAGGGGAGCATTGTGTAGCTATCAATGGCGAGTCCACTTAGGGAGCCACCGGTGGACAGAGACAAATGAGGAGACAATGCTCTTTATCTCGGCTCCGCTCTGGTTCACTCTACTGGCAATGACTGTTTATCGGACTTTTTTTTTTTTACAAAAGTAGATCATGTAAATTTTATGTTAAACCACACTTACATGAAAGAATCGGCTGATGAGAGAACATGTAATTTACAAAACATTGCATTAGCTTCAATCGGTTATGTACGGCGGCCCTGGGAGCTCAATGCACTGCAGCTACAGGAAACACATGCATATAGACAAAACACAATCGAATGAAAAGAACACCTTCACAATTTGACGATGCATTATGCAGATTAACAAGAAATGCATTGCAGATGGAGAAAACAACCTGATACAGAAATGTGCTGCAAAAACAAGATGCTACAAGAAAATACAAGTTGCATAGAAGTTGCAAAATAAAGTTTCCATAAGTTGTTGCCGTTATTTGTGGCTCACACCTTGACGTCCTGTGTATGACCATAGATATTTGCTGCAGCATAAATAGCACACACAACGTGTACAGTAATTATTTGCACAATCAGAATGTTAAAATTTCAGTCATGTGCTTTTCTGCATTTGAATGTGTCTCTTTCTGCATGTTTTGTTAAGTTGCGAAGCACTTGAGCTCTCAGGGCCACCGTAGGTTATTGGTTGTTGGACATGTCAGAAAAGCAAAAAAACTGTTTCTCTGGCTGAAATGAAGAATGTTCAAACTCTTGGGCTCAAATAGCCCCACATCACAAACACCGTCTCTCCCCATTGCAGAATGCCCCAAGAGGTTAAGAAGACCACGAAAGTAGCTTCTTAGAGCAACCGCCACTTCTCTCCTTGCCTCAACTTTTCTATTTTTCTGCCCTCCTCCCCCGCTTCCACCCTCCTCCCTCTCTCTCTCTCTCTCTGTTCCGTCCTCTGGGGAAAATGCACAGTGATGTCACCGCAGCTGAAAGGGTAACAAAGCACCGGTGCCTCTGTTGTTTTTCCAGTTTGTTTCCCTCTCTGTGTCTCCTTGGGCCCCCTCCCAACACCCTCACACCCCCTTCTCTGCCCTCTCCATCTCCCCCTGGTTTTTGTTGTGTATTACCACCACCACCACCACCACCCTCTTCACTACAAATCCATTTTGCAGCCCGGCCTGGAGAAGATGAGAAGGGGTGCTTTCTGTCCACAAATCAATAGGCCTTACCCACCTTTGAGTCAGGCTGCAGAGGCAGCACCATCACTGAATTTGGCTGTACAGTATATGTGCAGTGGAGAGGGGGTGGGGGGGACCCAGGGGTGCTAGCCAACCTGTCTAATGCATTATTGAGGAGTGCATCTCAGCCATCAGTTGCAGGTAGAAGGCTGAAATAGTCTTATTAGCTACTGCAGACTGTGGAAAACACAGCTGACCACAGCTGAAATCCTGCATCTGTGAGGCACAGGCTGATGTTACTTTATGTGGGGATGCTCGGGGATTTGACTGAATCTGGAAAAGTTGACTGGCATTGAAATATTGCTTCAGAGTTGTTTTTAAAGAGACAAATCATCGTATTCTCTCATCAAGCTGTGATATTGTGAAAAGTCGTGAGGTAGCACGTCTTTGTTTGACTCTCTTTGACTGAGAGGAGATTTTTGGGCTGTTTTCGACATTTAAGAGAAGTTCTATGGAGAAATCCAAATTATTTTGTCAAAACAATAACTTCATTGTCTCGCTGTATATGGATCCATGTTTTATGAAACCCCTTAAGAGTGCAAAAGCAGATTCAAATCTGTATCTACTTAATTCGTAATGTGTTGGAGGCTGTTTTGACTCCGTAAGCACGGCCCTTTTCATTGAATTTTCAATAAACATCTCGCCCTGAGGTTGCGCTCTTGGAAAAATAATCTCTTCAGGCCCTGTCAGCGCGGAGATCCAACAGCATACTTAAATATACTCAACCAAAAACCCAGAAAGCAAGTTTAATTTGGAAAGTTAATTCGCACCCCAGTGGGTCTGTAAACGGTATGAAAAACCAATGAGCATTGACATGCCATTAAAAATGCATGTCCCCAACAGAAGCATGTGATCCATTCATATATCAGTGAAAATACGGTAGCTATCGGCTAAAGGTCTGACATGTAACTTCTTCATGTAAATGTTTGAAATTTGTTTAAATTGCATCATGATGGAAATTGAAACAATGCTATGCTGCCATTCAAAAATAAATGGCAGTTTACATTCAGCATGCTGAGTGTGAAAATGAAAAGTCAGAAACATTACTGCGTTCCTCATTTTCTCCTCTGTGTTTTAGTGATAGTGAACAAACCACAGCAAAGCCTTAGTTAATATTAATGGCTTACACTCAAAAAGCAAACTTGTGAATGATTCAAACAATGTCAGTATCGCTTGTAAAATAATCTCATGCAGAATGTGTGTGTGGGGGGGGAGGGGGGGTGCTTGACAAATCAGACCGGTTTGAACAATCCTGTCAATTTGGTTTAATTGGTTTGTGGAGTGTGCTGGGGTGTGTGACAGCGTTCAGCAAATGGCATTTTCATAGATCTGAATCCTGACATTCCTCCATAGATAATGAACAGAGCTGCATCTGTTGGTATGGAAAGGTCCCTTTTGTCAAAGCGGGATATGGTCTATCCTTGTTAAAATATGAATGTGCAACTTTGATCAGCAATGAAGGCGCAGGTGTTGCGCTGTCTTCCCCGTCTGTGTTGATTAGCGATACAGCACAGTGAACGCTCCAAACATACGAGCGCCGCGTCTGTCCGATGAGCGCCTCGGTGGAACCTCAGTAATGTTAGGCTGATAACACTTACAGGAGAAATCAGTTTTTGTCTAATTAGGCAGAGCGAAAACGGAACGTTAACTGGGGCAAAGAGAAACCAGGCCAAACCCTATTATATTTAATACCTGATGCTGTGAGACAGCACTGTAATTGCAGCAGCTATAGCTAGCTAGACTCGGGACATTCTGCGCAGATCCACCTGTCCTCCGATCGCCCGGCTGGGTTTGGAAAGAGAAGCTACACAATGTTGCTTCATTACAACTCGCACAACTAACTTAATTAAAATCTCATCCGCCTCGCATACTTGATGGTGAGGCCTAAAATTTGATGATCCAGATCCATGAAAATAAAACGTGAAACATTGAGAATAGGCCTACTATTTAACTATTTAAGCATGAGTAAACGGTAAAGAGATTCCCAACCGGGGGAATGGATTGGAAAACGCTCTCTCTCTATATATATATGTATATATGAAATAGTTGACTTAGTTAGCTAAAAGAAATGGAGAAATCTGAAAAATAGTTAGTTAAAGGTAATGGATAAAAGGTAAGCTAAATCACATGCAACATGACACCTTGAAGAGGACCTGCTCTGTACATAGACGCCTCATTCTAAGGTAACAAAAACACTCCAATGAAAACATATTTATGAGTACTATATTCAACTTCTGCCAATAAAGCCCCTTAAATCCTACACACTGTTCTTTTAAATAACATTATGTTGAAAATTAATTCAAATGGAAATGTTTGGAACATGGTGAACTTCAGCTAACCTAACATAAGGGGCGCACGTAGTTGGGAACCACTAATGTAAATCATACAACTGTAATTCAAGGAGAATATTCATGGGCTGCAGCTTGACTGAACGTCGACAGCCTATGCTGACAAGTTGGACTGCATTGCTGCTCGCATTTGTTTTCACCGCCACAGACGTGTCACATCCAATCAGCCATAAAAGTGAACTTAAGTGATAAGCATCTGGAGCAACCGCCATTTTACAACTATACAAACATAATATCATGTGAATTGATTCATTGGCCCGTAAGACAATCTCTTATTCACATGCTCAGATGCAGCCAGAGAGGTCTCTCTCTCACACGCACACACACGCACACACACACACACGCACACACACAGACCTGCTGCTGCTCCACTGAACTGTGCATCTCCTAACAGAGCCTCAGTGGTAGTGAGGACTCCTCCGAAACACTCCTGTATTTTAAACAGCAGCTCATAGTGACATAACTAGACACAAAAGAGCTATTGTTGGCATCCAGTGATACTGAAACTGCCTATTTCATTCCTTCTATACATGCTGGACTCGCCACAATATCAAGGCAGATTACTATCAATAGCTTCAGTGTATTATATGCTCAGTCAGTGGCCTCACATGAAATGTTAGATTCTGTGTAACATGCTAAAGCTGGTGTCAGAAGACAGCAGATGACACTGGTGAGCTGTATCCTCACAGTTAATCCAGCCAGTAGTTCACAATATATCGTCTCACATTCCTTTGCACTTCTATAATACTGCAGGTAACGTAGAGGCAGCGCTGAACCCGGAGTGACCTGATAACTGGCTGCCAGGTCAGGGGAGTGCATTGTCCAGGAAATGGATAGTTGTCCTCTGCACTTCTGACCCGCAGCACTGTTTGCAAACCCCTATTTACACAACATTGTGCTCAGTTGCATGTCCTTGAAAAGTGAAGCGATGGAGGAAAACTGCCATCAATCTGAAAATATATCTTTTTCCATTCAATTTTTTTCGGCCATCGCTGACCATGGTACCTTGCCAGTTTAAAATAAAAGCCTCTTTAAAGCAGCGCAAGCACATTGAAGAGTCACGATAAAGCACACAACCTCTGCGTCATAACTTCTTCCAGTACAGACGATAACACTGATATATGGGAACGTTTAAGGTCCAACATTCTCATTCTATGTAGCAGCCAGAGTCAGGAGGCATTGTGATTTAAGAAACAGAATGTGTGGACCTTTCCCTCTCTGCACGGTGGTCTCTGGCTTCAACACTAAGCAGGCCTGTGGAGGTCCAATCCCAAAAAAGGGGCCCATTCAATCAATCTAAGACGCCCAAATATAAATAAACCTGTATGGTGGCAGCGGTGGGTGGCTGGGTAGCTCTCTCGGGGTGGGGAACCGCGAACCTCGGGGAAATAGAGCAAGAAAAAGCAAGCAAACCGTGACCCGAAGTGATTTGTACCTCTGGAGTAACTTCATTGGGACCCTCGGGGTGCCATACAATGCAGCGTATATTGGATTTGTTTACACCTCACTTGGCCTCAAAGGCCACCACAACGGGTGGTAGTAGAGGGAGGGTCAAAGACGGGGATCATGGCTCCATTTGCAGATTGAAGGCGCAGAGGGAGAGCTCTGCCTCTTTTTTTTTTTTTTTTGAGCACAGACCCGGGGTCAGTGGACTCAGGTCTCGATTCTCTATGTTCCAGTGGGGGGGGGGCGGGGGGCTAATAACTGTTTTGGGATCAGATGGAGACGAGCGCCCGTCTCTAGGCAGACAGGACACACGCAGAGGCTGCAGACACGACTTGACTTGTGGATCACATTAATCCCATTGGTGCAGCTTAAGTCTTAAATTGATGTCAGTCTCCCTAACCACAGTCTTTGTGAAACATGGAGTAGACACACAGGAGATGGTGGTGAGGAAAATGACAGAACGTGTGGTGATATGCTATTATGTGATGAGTTGCAACAAAACACTACCAATAGTCTCTCCATAGCTTTTACTATAATTCTTGGGGATATAAAAGCTTGAAACCTTGCTATGAATTCAAAATGTTTAGCCCCGGCTTACCAGATGACCAGTTGTCTGCAGAGTAATGACTGAACTGTCTGACAATGTTGGTACTGTACAGCCGTGGACCCGAGGCCGTTGTGTAGATCTCTGTGTGAAGCTCACATAGGCAGGGAAGCAGGGAGCTGCCTGCCAGCAGAAATGCAGCTGCAGGGCTTAAGGAGCCAGAGGCCCGGCTGTATGAATGCATCAAGTAGATGTTAATTGGCGGCCCCGCTTTCTGCCACTAGTTGAACTCCTCCCCCTTTCCCTCCCTTCCTCCTGCTCTCCCTCTTTTTAAGAACAAATGCCACATTCCTGCCATCAGTTATCTGCTCTGCTGACAGCCCCAGTGGCCCGTGGAGGACTCCCCCCTTGCAACCTGTCCACTCCTGGACAGGAGGCCTGTTTACACAGCGCTGATTGGGAGCGCCCTGCACTGCCCTTGTGACCTCACCCCCCCTCCCCCCCTCCTTCTCTCCTCTCTGTCTTTCTTTTCCACATTCCTATTCTCTCTTGGCCTCTCTCTCGCTCTCTCTGCTCCCCCCCTTAGTGGTTCTTGCGCCCTCACAACCCACCCCTTCCGTGGTCCTGTAAAGCACCCGCAGTGGGACGGGGGGCGGTGCTGCTCTGCGGAAGCCCAGGCAGCAGCGGAGATGTAAATCAGTCATGGTTTTTACAGGCCTTCCCTTAAGTGAGCCCAAGGGCCATGGTGGGTCTCAGCAGTGGCTGGCCCAGATTTGCAGCTTATTCACAGGGAAGAAGTGACTTTTGTTCTGCTTATAGACACCCTGTTTCAACACTCCAAGTTGCCCTGATTAAAAGGGATTCAGGACCGGACTAATGTTGTATTTCATTAAAATGAAAAACAAGATGGCAGAGGAAACTGGATGGGAGGGAAGTCTCTCAGGAGCGTGATGACAGTTGCGGTACATGTGAGGCTTGATTGGACATTTAATGATGTACCTTATTTTTGAAAAAAAAATCAACACTGGGCCAGTTGTAAGTCAGAGTTTATTTGAGATATTTAGTAGTTCTGAACAGTCAGCTAAAAATTTCATCTGCTCTGTTAGACATCAGTCACAGTAATTAACACTTGTCAACATCAGTTGGATTAAAGAACAGGAACACCAACAGGCCTGCAATAAACACTCCGCTTGTGAAGCCTATGTCATTTTTGAGGTTGTACTTTATGGCGCTGTTGCACTATATTGCATTGTTGAAGGATTACCAGTGTCTTTTGGGATTGCTGCTATTTCAATTAATGATAATTCTATATGATTCTATCGCTAGCAGCACTGTGAGGCTGGACTTGGACAGCTGTTCTGAGCTTAAGGCTAGCAGCAGCATGCTAACATGCTCACAATGAAAGTGCTAGCATGCTTATGTTTAGCAGGTTAAACGTTTACCACATTCATCTTCTTAGTTTAGGGTGTTAGCATGCTAACATTTGCAAAGGCTGATAATGTTTTTTTTAAATATTGGACCAAAGTATTGTACAAATGAAAATGTTTACATTATGATAGTGCTAATTGGAAAGTTAAGGGATCACCAAAGTTGCTATAATTCATCTTGCAGGAAAAACAACAACATTTACAGCATTGAAATGCCTTCTGTATCTGGCTACGTTGTCTGGATGAGGAAAAGCGTAGCCTATGTTAATGCAGTTGTAAATGCATGCAGAAAACATTGCGATCGACCTCCTCCTGCTAGTACTAGCATCAGCTAGCAAGCATTTTGTGCATCTGTATAACATTGTGTGACAATCCATAAATGTTAACTTGCTGGTGGCGCAAGAGAAAGAGACGGGATCATTAAAGTCAATAGGATTCATCCTCTGCAGAATATGAATATCTTTACAAAACGTCATGGCAATACATGCAATAGTATTTCAGATTGGACCAAAGTGGTGGACCAACACACTGACACTGCCATCCTCAGAACAAGGTCAGTCAAGACAAACCTAAACACATTAATCCATGTTTCAGATATTTGATCATATACATGATCACAAGCAATTTGTGCATAATTAAAGGTTCAAATAGCCACACATGTTGTGTAATTGCTAACGAAGAGTGCATTGCACAAACCAAATTTCTGCTCTATTTGCAATGCCATAAATCATCTGTGTTTGCCCAGCTGTGAAACCAGAGTTCAAATGAACTGTTAAAGACTTTGAGAGCGAGGGCGTGCCAGAGTTAAGCAGGGACAAAATAAAAAAAGAGGCAGAGCGAGAAGGGAGGGTAAAAACGGCAGATAAGGGGTGGAAGAGGGAGGGAATGGGAGGGAGAGGTGCAAAGAGACAAAACTGTACATCGGCGTGGTCTGTGTCGAGGGGCCAGGCGCACGCCTCTGAAGACTGGGGCCCCCTGAGCTTCCAGCTGTGTGAAAGGTTTCTCTGGAGCTTGTCATCACTTTGGTAGGAGGCTGCACGCTGAGCGGATAATATCCTCCAACAGCAACCGCCCCGTAACCAGCAGACACAACACCACACTGAAGAGAAAACAAGGGAGGTGGAGAGAGTCTGAGCCGCCTTCTGCTGTTTATTTATAACCCTATTTTTTAATTGTAAATGAATTTGAGAAACTTATTTTCATATAAAAAAAAAAAGTCAAGTGAAAATGTGTTTGATACCAAATTCTTTGAAGGAAGGATAACACCAGACAAACGAGACAAAATAGGTTGCAATAGGTTGTTTGCCAAAGTGCTCCATGCTTCCAGCACGCACTGTTGTGTTGTTCGATAATGGCCACTACAGTTACCTAATGGCAAGAGATAAAAAATGTTCTGTGAAACCTGTGTTTCTACCACCTACTGTTATGTTATGTTATGTTATAGGTTTGTGTCTAGCTAAGATATATCCATCCATCCATCCATCCATTTTCCACCGCTTATCCGGGGTCGGGTCGCGGTGGCAGCAGGTCAAGCAGGCCGACCCAGACCTCCCTCTCACCGGCAACATGTTCCAGCTCATTCTGGGGGATCCCGAGGCGTTCCCAGGCCAGCTGGGAGATGTAATCTCTCCAGCGTGTTCTGGGTCTTCCCCGGGGTCTCTTCCCAGTTGGACGTGCCTGGAAAACCTCCAGTGGGAGGCGTCCAGGAGGCATCCTAATTAGATGCCCGAACCACCTCAGCTGACTCCTTTCGACGCGAAGGAGTAGCGGCTCTACTCCAAGCTCCCTCCTGATGACCGAGCTCCTTACCCTATCTCTAAGGCTGAGCCCGGCCACCCTACGGAGGAAACTCATTTCGGCCGCTTGTAGCCGCGACCTTGTCCTTTCGGTCATGACCCAGAGTTCGTGACCATAGGTGAGGGTAGGAACGTAGACCGAGTGGTAAATTGAGAGCTTTGCCTTCCGGCTCAGCTCCCTCTTCACCAAGACGGTCCGGTGCAGCGCCTGCTTTACTGCTGCAGCTGCACCGATCCGTCTGTCGATCTCCCGCTCCATCTTACCCTCACTCGTGAACAAGACCCCGAGATACTTGAACTCCTTCGCTTGAGGTAGGCACTCCGTCCCCACCTGGAGGGAGCAATCCACCGGTTTCCGGCAGAGAACCATGGCCTCAGATTTGGAGGTGCTAACTCTCATCCCCGCCGCTTCACACTCGGCTGCAAACCGCCCCAGTGAATGCTGGAGGTCGCAATCCGAGGAGGCTAACAGGACCACATCATCTGCAAATAGCAGAGAAGCGATCTCGAGACCCCCGAGACTGACGTTCTCCGCCCCCAGGCTGCGCCTAGATATCCTGTCCATGAAAATCACGAACAGGACCGGTGACAAAGGGCAGCCCTGGCGGAGGCCAACACCCACCGGGAACATGTCTGACTTATTGCCGAGAATGCGGACACAGCTCCTACTGCAGTCGTACAGAGACCGGATCGCCCGTTGTAGCGGGTCCGGCACCCCATAGTCCCGCAGCACCCCCCACAAGACCCCCAGAGGGACCCGGTCGAAGGCCTTCTCCAAGTCCACAAAGCACATGTAGACTGGTTGGGCAAACTCCCAGAACCCCTCCAGTAGTCTTGCGAGGGTAAAGAGCTGGTCCACTGTTCCACGGCCGGGACGGAATCCGCACTGCTCCTCTTGAATCTGAGGTTCGACAAGCGGTCGGAGCCTCCTTTCCAGCACCCTGGCATAAGCCTTCCCCGGGAGGCTGAGTAGTGTGATACCCCGGTAATTCGAGCACACTCTCCGGTCCCCCTTTTTGAAGATGGGAACCACCACCCCGGTCTGCCATTCCATGGGCACTGATCCCGACCCCCATGCGACATTGAAGAGGCGTGTCATCCAGGACAGCCCAACCATGTCCAGCGCCTTCAGCATCTCAGGGCGGATCTCATCCACCCCCGGCACCTTGCCACCAAGGAGCTTTTTGACTACCTCAGCGACCTCTGCCAGGGATATGAGTGAGCCTCCTCCTGGGTCCTCAGGCGCTGCCTCCTCTGCAGAGGACATGTTGGTCGGGTTTAGGAGTTCCTCAAAGTGCTCTTTCCACCGCCCGACGATGTCCTCCGTCCGGGTTAGCAGTTCCCCCCCCTGCTGAGAACAGCCTGGGGTAAGCCCTGCTTTCCCTTCCTGAGCCGTCGGATGGTTTGCCAGAACCTCCTTGAGGCCAACCGAAAGTCCTTCTCCATGGCCTCCCCGAACTCCTCCCATGCCCGAGTTTTAGCATTCGCGACCACCGCAGCTGCAGCCCTTCTGGCCTGCCGGTACCTGTCAGCTGCTTCAGGAGACCCCTGGGCCAACCAGGCCTTGAAGGTCTCCTTCTTCAGCTTGACGGCTTCCCTCACCTCCGGTGTCCACCACCGGGTTCTCGGGTTGCCGCCACGACAGGCACCGATGACCTTCCGGCCACAGCTCCTAGCGGCCGCGTCCACAATAGAGGCTTTGAACATGGTCCACTCGGATTCCATGTCCCCAACCTCCCTCGGGATGTGTGAGAAGTTCTTCCGGAGGTGGGAGTTAAAGACCTCCCGGACAGGGTCCTCCGCCAGACGTTCCCAGTTCACCCTCACTACACGTTTGGGTTTGCCGGGTCTTTCCGACCGGTTTCCCTGCCATCTGATCCAACTCACCACCAGGTGGTGATCAGTTGACAGCTCTGCTCCTCTCTTCACCCGAGTGTCCAAGACATACGGCCGCAGATCAAATGATACGATTACAAAGTCGATCATTGATCTCCGGCCTAAGGTGTTCTGGTACCAGGTACACTTATGAGCCACCTTATGTTCGAACATAGTGTTCGTTATGGCCAAACCATGGCAAGCACAGAGGTCCAATAACGAAACACCATTCGGGTTCAGATCGGGCAAGCCGTTCCTCCCAATCACCCCCCGCCAGGTTTCTCCGTCATCGCCCACGTGAGCGTTGAAGTCCCCCAGGACAACTATGGAGTCGGTAGGCGGCGCCCTTTCTAGGACCCCTCCCACCGACTCCAAGAAGGCCGGATACTCTGAACTGCTGTTTGGTGCATAAGCACAAACCACAGTCAGAGCCTTGCTCCCCGCAACCCGTAGGCGCATGGAGGCGACCGTCTCGCTCTCCGGGGAGAACTCCAACACAGCGGCGCTCAGCCGGGGGCTCGTGAGTATCCCCACTCCCGCCCGGCGCCTCTCACCCTGGGCAACTCCGGAAAAGGACAAAGTCCAACCCCTCTCCAGGAGCTTGGTTCCAGAGCCAACGCTGTGTGTGGAGGTGAGTCCAACTATTTCTAGCTGGTATCGCTCCACCTCCTGCACCAGCTCCGGCTCTTTCCCCGCTAGCGAGGTGACGTTCCACGTCCCTAGAGCTAGTCTATGCCGCCGGCGATCGGCATGCCCGGGCCTCCCGCCCGACCCGCCGCCCGGTCTGCATAGCACCCGACCCCGATGCTTGTCCCTGCGGGTGGTGGGTCCACAGGGTGAGCTAAGATATAAAAGAAAATAAATGGCACTGCAACAGGTACTGATAGTATGTGTGAAAAATGTCCTTGTCTTTTTACTGGGGTCCAGTTCCAGAAGATTATCAGTTCTAATTTAGTGCTGATTTATATATTTTAAACCAGTGTGATTTTGCTGTGTCAGTCATCTCCTTGAATTTGTGTTTCAGTTAATCTGATAATTGTATTTTTTATATCAATTATTTGTTAGATATGCATGTTTAGGGATATCAAACACAGGTGTGCCTTATTGCCTCCTGGAGGCAGCGAGTGGACACTACCAAGTCTTTGAAGAAAGGGTTAACCTGTTGCTTAGTAGGTGACATTCCATTGAAGTCGGTACACTCGTGTGGAAAAGTTTGTGTAATCATACCTAACTCCGTATGCCAGCAATACCCATAGGTTCCTCAAGTATCAGCAGTTTTTGTGACTGAACGAGCTTGAAGGCTTGATAGTTTTTACACCCCCCCTGTGCTTACCTGAGCAGGTGGTACGTTCCAGTTTAAATCAGACTGAGGCAGCAACAGCAGCAGTCACTCCTCTGTAGTGGGAGAGAGTGTGGCAGTTTGGTGTGAGATTTTGAAATTTTGCTTTGTTGATTTTATTTTTACCTTCCTGAGGTTTGAGTTCTGTCACAGTGCCATTTTGGGAAAAGCTCACTCATTTGTTAAAGTGCCAAAACGTGTTCCCCATTACATGTGGCAACTCAATTATTACTAGTTGACTACATCATGTCATACGATTTAAATGCTAGTGGCCTATCGTCGCTCCACACACTGATCAAAAGAGTTGACATGAAGCACTGCAACCAATGAAGAACATATTCATTTGTTTTCATCCCCCTCTGTTAGGCCAGTAACCCACAAATTGGGGTGTTCCTTTTACAATTATCACTACAGTTAATCTGGTCTTTACCCTGTTAGTTTGTTCCATGGCATGAATGGAATTAAATGTGTATCGGAGAGTGTGGGAAGGCAAAGCAACAGACACAAGACTATAACCTGTGGGGGATGCTGTTGAGAAAACCTTGTCCACTGTGTGTGATGAATTGCTTGATCACTGACACATGTATCAAGTCTGTACGTAGTGCATGACCACCACAATAATTTAATTAGTGTCATTAACTATTTTAAGACCTTCCTTTCATTTCAAATAGTTTGACAATCCGCTGATGAATCTACCACCATGAATGCAATTGAAACGATGTGACCCTCCTGGCTGCAAATTCAGTTCTTTAGAGATAAAATAAGATTTCACTGATTTCACCGATTTATTAAATGACTTGTTGAGCAGCAAGGGTGTATCCGTTTGCGTTGTTGAGGAATATGGTCGCTCATGGCATATTGGAGGTTGAGTGGGTACACAACAGGGAGGAATTGGGGGGTGTGACCTCATAAGCAGTGACCCAGAGTGAGTCCCATGTCCCCCTGGAAGCCCTGCCCCACTCGGCCCCAAATTCCTAAGCAACCTTCGGACAGCCTCCCTCTGCAGACAAACAGCAGGGTCCACGTTCCATTTCGTGAGCTTCTTGGAAAACTCTTTTATCTTGTTTAGCGCACACTGGCCCATGTTGGCACAGGACCAACACATTCATGCAGTCACACACGCACACGGGAATACGCGCACGAATGCAAACACACGGATTGAGGTTTAGGTTACTGATTCACAAAGTGTTTTCTAAAGCTCTCATTTACCCTATTGGTCTGTCATTAAATGCACTTGAATGAGATCAGAGCAATTATAATTTACAGTGCTTGATGGTAAAATGGAAAAGACGAGAAAAGAAAGCAGTCGGTGGAATAAAGCAGACAGTGCCTTCATGTGGTTGTGCTTTTGAAAGCCCCTGTAAACCAAAGGGGTGTGCGTCTTGTTCTGTGCCGAGTTGAATCAGCATTACCTCCAGGGCTAAAATATCTATCTTGTATGCAGTTTTCCCACTGGTCATGGAATTTCTGGAATATTCTGGAATTTAGGGAGGCCTGTGCAGACAGGAGATGACAGAAGATTTGATTAAATTTGACAAATTGCATGGGAGAGTCAAGGGAATCTTAAACATTTTTTGTATAGTGGGACTAATCAAGGAGAAAAAAAAATCCTTTTGGTCATAGAAGTGTTGCAACTACAGTGGGAAAAATCCTGTGTGGAGAGACATACTTGTGCGTCACAGTAAAATCAATAAATATCAATCAGGCATGGTAAATATGGATGGTACATGTTAGACCTTTGATTTGGATTATAACCTCCTCCAAAATAACTATTTATCTTCCATCTAAATTGGGACAGTTTTGAAATATCTAGCTTCTCAGAGCCAACCATCTCCAACCATAATAATTTGACGAGTTGGGAGTGCCAACAGGTTGATGATAACTATCACAGCAAATTTGATTAAAACAACATGAACCAACAATGCAGCAGAACCAGATAGACCAAGCTGCTGTTGTAACATGTCAGTGAGGATCATTTCACCCATTGTATTTAAAGCTGAGCTAAGATCTAACAAAACCCAAACTTGAGTAATGTTAGAGTAATGGATTCTGATATCAGAACCACAGAGATAATCCTGATCGACAGTATTTGTGTGTGTGTGTGTTACTGCTGAGTATTTCAGACAAAATCAAACGGACCTGCTTTACACGATAACACCATAAGTTGTACCAAATTTGAATGGTAGCGATTCGTCCTGGAGCACAGAGCACACAATGATGTCATGGTGTGAAATGCTGTGGGGGGGGGGGGAAATAGGCGTGTGATTGGTGATGAGGGCTCTGACTTTGCCCCGTTGTTGTCTGGCTAATGTTTAGAGGTCAGAGGGAGATAAAGGCCTGACTGACAGTAAGGACAGGCCTGGTGTTGGAAGGGTCAAGGGTCAGGCCTCTGCTGAAACACCCCGATTTATGGCTCCTCGGACTGCTGGGTCAGGAACAGGCCATTGTTTCGGGATGTGATCATTTCCATAACAGTGTGTGTGTGTGTGTCCATGTGAAGGAGAAAGAAGCTCTCAGAGCAGCTACAGAGTTTGTGTAATCCTTAGGAGATCTGGATGGCTCTGTGTGTGAGAGCGAAAGAGGTACGCGTGTGTGTGTGTGTGTGTGTGTGTGCTTGAGACAGAGACGTGGTGTCTGGAAATAGCAGCGCGAAGGCTTGCTCTGCTGTTTGCCTTCCCAAGTTTGATTTGACATCCTAATTGCCACATGGAGGAACAAAATACTCTGAGGTTCCCCAAATTGAAGTCGATGTTGAACCAAGCGGGCTATGTTTAGCGGCCTGGGCTATCTGTGGAGGGCCTACATTTACTGTCGCTCACTCTTCCTATATGCTTCAGTTTCTGTATTTCTTCTTTCTTTCTTTTCTTCTTCCTCTTGTGTCTCCTCCTGAAGGAGGAAATATGGAGACAGAAAAAGAGAGAGAAGATTGACTGGAGGGTGCCGGCACCAGAGAAAAGTAGGTAGAAAGAGAGTTAAAGATAGAGGGAGAGAGAAAGCACGAGCAGCAAGAGACAAATTGGAAGATCACTGCTTTTTATGCACCCCTCCAGTGAAACTCCCCAGCCAGGCCGAGCACGCACACACATACACAGACGCACACTTTTTTTTTTTTTTTTCTTCCTCTCTATCCATCCCCTTCTCTACCCCTCCCTTGCTTTCTGTCTCTATACACCCTCTAGCAGCGGCAGGCAGGTAGCTGACAGGCAAACTGAAGCCTGGCAGACTGGAATAATTACATGCGGCTGTCTGCGTGGAGCATGACAGCTCTACCTTCAATTAAGCCCGCAGAATGCATTTTCATCACCCGCCGAGAGCTCCCGGCCTCGCCTGCCAGCCAGCGTGCCCGTCGTCCAGCCCGGCGGGGCACGGAGCAGCAGGAAGGGGGGGATGAGGAGTGAGAGGGGGGCAGCAGTGAGGGACACACAAACCATTGTCGAGACTGCATCAGCCTCCCTCAGATTACAGATATTAATGAGCGCCAAATGCGTTAAGCGCAGAGCCTTTTCCATGCCAGTCAGAAAGTGTGTGTGTGTGTGGTGGGATCAAAGTGGATGGAAGCTACACGTGGAGTAACAAACCAAAATACTGACAATTAACCTCTGAACCCAGCTTGACGCTGCCCGTACCCGACTCCTGCACCCCCCCCCCCCCCCCCCCTCCCCCCGCACCAAAACTGAGCCATCAAAGGGTGACACGGCTCTGATGCTGATGAGCGGTAACAACAGAGGCAAAACGTTGGGACAGGAGTCGGCGGTGTCTGATAGTGGATACACACTTGACATGCGGCGTGGCTGTATCACGGCGCGGAAAAAAAAGAAGGAAATGCACTTAGAGAGATGGCGATGAGAAAAGTAGTCATGTGGAATTTGAATGCAGCTTCAATCACGTTTGCTCAAGTAAGAAATAAAGTAATGAGAAATATAGCCCGGCCTGCAATGAAGTGCATTAGTAGTTGACGTCCCCTCTCTACCTGTCACTTCAATTTTTTTCTTTTTAAAGTGTAAGGTGTTAATTATGAATCTGACGCCTACGTTCCAGCCATAGCTGCGGACAGACGCGCAGATCCTGAGGAGTTTTTAACTCCACAAAAGACACAGGAACGGAACATCGCTTACATTTAGCAAATCTTAATTTACATTTAGAGTGATTACCCCCCCCCCCTCAAAGCAGTTGTAGAAAGTCTTCTTTGCTTGCCCCTGTGAGAAACGCTACATCAAAATGTAAAAGGCGCAGGTAATCCAAAACCACAAGAAAACCGCCATTGTAGGTACACTGCAGTCATCAAGGTCACTGGATGTTGTTTAAAAGTATAGAAAATACTTTTTTTCTGATTCCTGAAGTTGACAAGGCCAGTGGGTGGGAACATGAAACGAGGACAGAACGCGAAAGAAAAAAAACAAAACAATCAGGTGTGTCGTTTCTTCTGGTTTATGTCAGCGCTGGATTAGGATGTATGAGCTTGGCCTCCTCCACCGCGCCACTTGAGACGAGCAGCAGGAGTATGGATTGAGCAGCAAGGTCAAGAAGGTGTGAATTAATGGCACAGATAATCAGTGGGCTTACCGAGGCAGCCATTCACAGGCTCCCTCCCCTGCTGTGTAACCCCAGCAGCCCCTGGCGTACTCCAGGCTCCCATGGCAGCAGGGGTAAACATGTGTGTAAATACTACTATTTTTTTGCTTTGCGCCCACACACGCATGAACGCGCACAAACACACACACAAAGGACAGATAAAAACTGTAGGCATGTGCATGCAGCTCACATATACACACACGCGCGCGCACTAAAGTACACACGCATAATGGAAGAATTTGAGAGGACTGACAAAAATGCCCCGGGTAAAATGAATTGAATCCAATGAGATGTATTGGGAGGATGGATATGTAAAGGGCTGCGGCTGACAGCTGCTATTGCTCCCTCGGTGGCTGGTGCCAAATGACAGGCCTGCAGAGAAAGGTGCGTTTGATAATACAACCACGACAATCCGCCAGATCTTCGTTCCCTTCGGTCTATTTATATTCCGTTTTTGCTAACCTCGAGTCAAAAGCATCTTGGGCTGTTTTACAAGCTTGCATGTGAAATGCACTTTGTTTCCTTTTGCGGGCTTCAAGTTATTGTCTTAAAAATAGCGTTGACTTTTGGCACTTTTTTCAAATAACAGGCAGACACGCACAAATACACCAATCTCACTTCCTTTCTCTTCCCTTTTCGCTGCCATTCACCCCCACCCCCCCACCTCTCCCACATGCCTCGGATAAATATTCAGGCAGTAGTGGGGCTAACATGTTGCATTGGGCTCCTTGAGTAGAGAGGACAATGACTAGGTCCACAGTGCCCCTATTAAAGCAGCAGCCTCCAGGCCAGCGGATTAGCCTGAATAGGCTGTGCTCCCCAGGTACTGGATTTGGTTTACATTAGCCAGCTTTGCCCTTGGCTGCCACTGCTAACTCCTGTTCAGGTCACTTAGCTCTGACTCACCAGGCACTTTTTTATTTTCTCTTTTTGCTAGCATAATTAGAAAGAAGAGCTTAATTGACATCACTTTGTGCCACAAATATGTTTGCTGCTGTTTTTCGAGGAGGCACTTGCTGTGCAATTGTCTGGGCGGATGCTCGGAGGGGGAGAAGTGCGAGAGAAAGAAGAAATTGTTTCACTTTCCAACAATCTTGTGTGCGTGACAGTGAGGGGGGCATGTAGCTCAGGGCAATGGCACCACTTTAAATTTTAAACACAACTTCAGCTTTGCCTCATTTCAATGCAGTGCGGCTGGAGGTGGAATCAGAATGCATAAAATTGACTGCATGAAAAGATAATGTATAATAAATGTATTCCTGGTTGGGCGCCGGTGGATCGAATCATTGATTAGCACTGGGCCCGCCGCTGCTAAACATCCTTGTTTCATACATATTTCATTACAGCTCTGACAGTGGCTGGGTCTGCTGTCGCGGGATGGTGACAGATGTCCATTAGTTGGACCGATGGAAGGGAGGTCCTGGTAACATGTACCACCCCATATCTGGTGTCCCCATCTGTCTGGCTTCGTGGTGGCCTCGTGGCCCTTCTTCCAGATTATGCTTCCTGTCCAGGATGTCAAGCCTGACTGAGAAACACCAATTCTTTTAGTTACAGCTGCCTGGAGAGGTCAGCTGCAGCCACGAGTTCTCCAGACTGCTCTGCAGGGCATGGGGTTCAAAATAAGGGACTTATTTCAAAGAATAGACTCTAGAAGACAGTGTTTGATCAAAGACGCAGACCTAAAGCGAGCCTAAAAAGAAACGTCAAGAATCTACAAAGGTTGAAGTTCACTTGGTCCTGTTTGACCTGAAGAAATTTATCACGAAATGAGCTTTGCAGTTGAGGCCATTATCGGCGTTATTCCCCATGGGGAAGCACTTCTCACGGTGGTCCTGACACTGAGGGCAGCAGGCGGATAACAACATTGCCCGCAAACACAAATATCCTGAAATCATAGACCCCCGAGGGACCTCATAATGTCTGCACGAAGACCCCACTGCTATTCTACCTCACCGTGTTTATCATCTGCCAAACACAAGAACTGTCAAATGTGCAGAATTTTAAACATTCTGTTCTTTCTCACACTCGCACAGGACGGCCTGTGTGAATGTACGGATCCCATTCGAGATGCATGCCTGCCTCTTTTCTACTGGAACGTGAACATAGTTTTTGTTTCCTGTTTTGAACCCTGCGCCTCCAGACAGGAAATTGGATCAACCAATCAGCCTGCTTGTTGAGATTTGGGTGGTGTGGGCGAAGACTTCCCCATGAGTCTCTGCAACTAATGATTACCCATTCCGTCCTTCTGTTCGTGGATCCACAGAGACGATAGTGTGTGTCTTTTGCGGAACTATAATTTCAGCATCAGTTGAAACGCTTCCATTCAAATGCAGGGATTGAAGGTTTCGCCCACTGCCAGTTTGGCTGTCTACTGATATGTCTCTTTCAAAGGCATATGCAAAGATAAGTGATTCAGGGAATAATGTAGGTCTAAGAAGTGTGGAAATAACGGTCACTGCATGCCAGAAAACAAAACTAGACTGCAATTCACCCAGACTGACAACTCCTGAAACTTTATGTAAACTTTACATCCGGTTATATCGCCACCCATCATCCTCATCATATGTTTCACGTCGGGAACACAATGTTGTATGTGTAATGATCTTCTTAGCATTCCCAGTTCAAAGAGATGCTTTAGACACATGTATTCAAGCGTCTGGGTCTTTTTTTTTCAGCATGAATGCAATTTGTCAGGTGAAGAAGAGGAAAAAATGAGGCCAGCATATGGGGCCCCCTGAGTGTGTATGTGTGCGAGTATGAGAGAGTGAGTTTTTCCCTCTCTTTATTTTGGGGAACTAGAGCATCGTCTCAGCGCTTCGCTATTCCCTACTAATCAGGTGCTGCCAACCTGCCAGCCAAGGCGGGACGCGAGGCCTTTCAAAACACTCTGCTAATTAACAAGCCCCCAATGCATCCCTTCCGCTTTTACAACGCTAGCACATCTGCCATAAAAACTCCGGAGAAGAAAAACTACATTATCATCAGCCTGAGTGGATCCCTTCACTTTGCACACAGCCTGAATAGATGTGTGTGTGTGTGTGTGTTGTGTTATGTGTATGCGCGTCAATCGCAAAGGTGCGCACAAAGTTCTTCACACGAGCTCCCAATCTTTTTTTTTTCTTGAAAGTGTTGGCTTTGCATTGGTGTGCTTGCTTGTGTAGACATTGGCAAGGCGTCCTGCATCTATCAGGCAGCTGAAAAGCATGAATAGCGTTCCCACCGTCTTAATGACTGTTTACATGTCCCCAGTGCAGATTAAAAGATGTTTCTGGTGTCGCCTGGGGTCTTGCTGCAACACATCTTTGACAACCCTCTTGCATGATTAACTTCAAAAGTGTTTTTGTTTTCGTCGCTTTTTTTAAGCATTGATTTGAGGTGCTGGGAGAGATAAAAGAATCAGAAACTAAGAGTACTGATTTCATAGAACCAGTTGGATCGGACTCTGAGCGGACTTTACCCCCCCCCCCCCAACAGTTTCCTTTGTGCAAAGTCAGTGTAGTCTCCGATTGAGCTCATGAGTGAATAGAGCCGGTCATTGTCCTGAGAATTCATGGCAAGCGAGCGGGCGTGCCAATGCTGTTTATAACATGCGACTGGCAGGAGATGGGAAGAATACAAACATCCGAGGAAGAAGGGAAGAAGAAAGGTCCTTCACATGAAGACGCCAAAGGAAATGTCTAACTGGACGGACTACAAATTCGGGAACTTCCGTCGTTGCGGGCCAACGCTGAAATCGTCGCACACATTCGAGAAACGGCAAGAGAGTCTGTCGTAAATGACCAAATTACAAACCGGCTTCGTGGCGGAGGCCTAATTCTTGTCACGTCCTGCCTCCTGCATGCTCTGCCCAGGCGCCACCCCTAGCCTGAACCAGAAACGTGTGAATGGGCAATTACGGACAATGTCCAGAGTTCATTTAAGAAAAAGGCTTTTGTGACGAAATGGTCAGCATGTAATCCCAAGCCCCTTTCATAATGGAAATATTGACTTTAGATCAAAACTCAGTTAAACTCATGCTCACACAGGTAGAATGGACTTTTCTTGTAAAATCAACACTTCTCATGTTAACTGTGGGTAGAAAAAAAGCCCTTTTAACATGGAGCGTAATTTACACAGGATGCTGGTCTTTGAAAACCCCCCGAAAAATGAGACAAAGCAGCCACAGTGACCATGTTTACATTGGAAAGGTCTGCCAGGGCTCTACAGGATCCATACATTCAGTCTTTCTGGAGTTATGACTCTATCCAGGCCTGGAATTCCATCTCCCTTTACGTTTGCCAACCAAAAGCCCGACGCGGCCCAGGAGATCCTCTCAGCTCATTTCCTCTCTGTCAGAAAGCCATACCATGCTCTCTTTCTGCCTCTGACGGAGCCTCATGTTAATTTACTGCTACCACCCCACACCCCCACCTCATGAAATCGTCAATGAGCAGCTCCAAAGTCCTGAAAATGAGTAAAAGGTACACTTTTTTTTTTAGGAGGTGAAATGTCTCATGTTCAGAGAAGTGAAGTTTCTGAAGCCGAAGTACAACTTTACATTGGATTTGACATTAAAATTTGACATTGATAGTTTTTGGGGACTAATTACATAGTCACTATTTACTTGGCCCTAGGAGTTCATTGAATGAATAAATAAAGCAGACGTAATAAAATATTCAAAGCATGTGTACTTGGTTCTTTCCTTGCAAAACAATGAAAAGTAACATTTCCTTGAAATTGCATTGTTTCTTAATTTGTATGTGCAATGAATACTGTATTTTACTGAACATGTTTAGATCTTTGAGGGAAATCCACACAAAAAATACATGGGGTAAAAATGAGCATAATATGTTTTAGAATACATATGTTATCAATGATTTTATCTGATGTTGAGCAGTTCTTTATACTTTTGCACTCCACAGGAAGGTCAAGGTCAACCGCTGGCAGAATGTTTTGTGTTTGGGTCATGTCCTCTGTATGTTTTCTTGGAATTTGGGGTTTTAGGCAACTTTCGCAATAAATTATTTCTAGTATCTCGGCCACGCCCCATTTCATGCTGCCATTAATCCTGTGTTCTTTCCTAAGAGTTTCCGTAACCCCATCCTTTTTTTGTTTTGTTGCATAGCATACATGTTAATTCACTCCATACCTTTTTAGTAAGAAGCATCTGCTGCTTGTTTTCACAGCTTACCCACCTTTGTATTTTCTTTCGTGTGGCCTCCAACTTACATCACCATCTCATTAGCCCCACTAGAGTTACATAACACTTTGCCAACTACAGCTCTGCAATATGTTGGTAAATGATGCCAAGAAACACAGCTTGCTTGCTGATTTGAACTCAGAGAAAGTTGTGTGTAAATGCAGTTAAAAGATCCATACAGCAATCGCAACCACAGCAGGAACAGCGGCAGAGTGTGGCAAGTGTGCTTTTAGTTGAAACCTGGGTATTGTCGACACAACAGTATTTTTTTGGGGAGGGGGGGAAGACTTGTTATTCTCCCCATCTACAACGAGGAGGCCCTGGCAGAAAAATGCCAATCAGGAGGTAAGTCTGAATCCCATCATCCCTTTCCTGCCTAGAACACCTTCACTTTCCATTTGCTTCAATATGCAAACCAAGCTGTTTAGGGATGAGGAGAGAGGCGGCTAATGAGCTGCCTGCATCAAGCCTGCAGAAAAAGAAAGACCCCTCTCCGTAGCTCAGGAGAACACCTCCTCTGGGCATGCTCGGAAACGGCAGAAAAACACAACAACAACAACAACAACTGTACAGCCACGGCAACACAAATTGATGTGATTAACCAGTGGGAATGACAGTTATTGTGTGAGGGGCTGGGTGCAGAGCAAGCAGATTTGGAGTGCGTGAGACTTGCGCGCAGGCGGAGAGCGTGCAGCTGCAGATGACTTGCGATGTGGAAAAGTTTACACGTTGAGACGTCAGCTGTTGACGAGATGTGCTTGACCTCCGAGTGACATAAAGCTTTTCTCTCTCTACTTCTCCTTCCCTCTCCCCATCAGTTGGTTTCTAATATTTCCTGTGCAGTGCGACACAGTCGGTGCTTCACAAAGCTGGAGGAGAAATTACAGTAGGGCTGGTTGGCTATTGCACCCGGGAGATTGGCTGGCATCCTGTACTGTAAATCAATCTCTGTGAGAATAATGATCCATTACAGGGTTTAACTGTCTGTGTTGATTGTTCATCTGCCAGAAAATACTATATGGATTATACCGTGTCCTGAAGACATTGTGAGAAGGCGGGGGAAAATGGCAATATTCTTGAATTTCAGAGGTAAAAGTTGACTAAAACTCTATTCAAGTTCACCTAAGTAAAGTTATCTCTGCGCTAAAATAGCTCTACATTCAATGTCATCCCTCAAGGAACTCAAGTTTGACGAAGGGAGGCACAGGTCATTGCAAAGACAATTGAACAGTAAATTGAGTCCCTCTTGTGTAA
Organism: Anarrhichthys ocellatus; assembly: GCF_004355925.1. Lineage (NCBI taxonomy): Eukaryota > Metazoa > Chordata > Actinopteri > Perciformes > Anarhichadidae > Anarrhichthys > Anarrhichthys ocellatus. Next base: position 1,340,093 of record NW_022280093.1, read on the forward strand.
AACGAGCAATGCCATTGCCAAAATCTCCAAATGCTTTACAGTATGTGAATGTCAATGTACGCCGTACCAATGCAGTGAACTTTTGCACTTGCCCCAGGCCGGCCAGTGTTTTTCTTTATTTTGCCCCGCCGCAAACCATCACAAACAAAACACGAGGGTAGTCTCGTTTCACATAATTGCTCAGCCAGAAAATGTCCATTACGCTCTTGTTTTCTTTGGCGCACGGAGTAGAACTTTAAACCATGAAAGAAAAGCAGTGTGGGAAGTTCAAATGGTATTGTCATTAACGCCTCAACACAGTGATCATTCACAAGGGGCTTGCACGTACGGACAATGCGGGCCTTTTCTCGATGTGGCGCAGATGGCATCATAAAAAGAAGGGGAAAAAAAGAGGCCTTCTCTGCAAACAGCAAAAGCAAACACACAAACAGTGGTGACCCTCCGAGTCCCCAATCCATCTTTTCTCCTGTTGGGCGCTTGTTGTCCCAGGAAGATCAAGGCGTTCTCAGCTGAACTGATGATTTCATGCTGTTATGCACGCTCATTTCGGGGCAACTCTTGAAATGTAAATGTAAACTTTCCTAAATGATATATTTCATCCAGCTTTTGTTTTGACTTCTTACTAGTGTTGATTTTCGGGGCTTTTACCATCGGGGTTTCCCAAAGCTTTAATGTACAGGAATTTATTGCTGCTCATCAATCTTTGTCAGTGCTACACAACCCTATTAGGTCAAGTTTCAGGCTAATTTACATGCACTTTTTTTTAGCCTCCTTGTACCTATTCTTCTCTATTCTAGTCAGTGGAATTTGTTTGCACTACCCATCCCCACAGTGTTTGGTGAATACACAGTGCAGCGTGAGCCTGTGGCTCCATTTGGTTAAAGGCAAATTGGCTAACCTTTTTGAAATGGCTAGTGCTAGACCTCATCTCTCCTCCAAGACCGTCGGGTATCTCGTGGATTGCCCTTCAGAAACCCAGATGTTCCGTCTCCTGAGTAATGCAGCCTTCCTTGGGCCCAATCCCTGGATGCTGGCACTGCCGTGGCACAAATATTTCCAAACGGAGCTGCAGTACTTCTGTGTGCAGCTGTGCCTCAATATTTGTCAAATCTTGTCATTAAATGGCGGAAACAACGCTGAAGAATTTGCTTGTGATTGCATCGCACACCAGCAAGGATTCGCGCACACTTGTGCATGAAGCGACACCAGCAGACAGACGGACACAAAAGGCATGATGCATTTGTGGAGAAAAAGCTTCAATATTCTAATGAGAGCTCAGACTGTAACTGATGGTCTGTCTCACAAATAATTTAAGACATGTTCATGCAAACAGCAGTTGGAGCAGAACTTTAGTTCATTAGTCACTTTTCTTTCAGTTGGCTTTGTTTCAGCAGGTGAGCGCAGTGCCATTTGAACTCTGATGATGCCAAGTTAAACAGGACAAAACCACGGATACGGCTCACTCTAAATACGTGGCTGTTGCCAAACGATTTTTAATGATTTTCTTGAGCAGATAATTACAGCCAAGACGAGGGACCCGAGGGACCTAACGTGCGGTTTGGTCATTTACAAGCGACTACAGGAAGCAGCCCTTAGATGCAAGACGTGTAGAAGCTTGTGTTGGATATTTCTTAGCCATACTAGCAGGGTGGTTCTTGGGATGGCAATGTCATCCGTAGGTCAGTCCACCATTTTGGTCCAGACTGAAATATCTCAACAAATATTGATTGCTATGATATATTCATGGTGGCCAGAGGATGAATCTTAAAGATTCGAATGATTCCCTGACTTTTCAGCTGGTGCCATCACTGGGTTGACATTTATGTTTTTAAGTGATGTCTCCACAACTACTAAATGGACTACGATGGACTTTGGTACACACATTCATGGTGCTCAGAGGATGAACCTTAATTACTTTGGTGATCCCCTGAACCGGCAGCGTTTAACTTGTCCAGCGGAATATCCGGATATCTACTTGATTCATTGATTCAAAATATTGTTCATCTTCTCCACTGGATAAATTGCAACAACTGTGGGATCCTTTTTATTGGGAACCATCATTAGGTAAACTTATTAATATTTCCAATACTTTGGTTTATGACCAAAAAGCTGCAAATCTAGTTCCCATTAGTGCACTTGTATTTTGGCATTTGGAAAAAATATATATGAAAAAAGCAAAAAGCTAAGCTTCTCCAACACGAGTCGGACTATGGAAATATAGGTACAATTCCACTCAACACTGACATGAGCTCTCAGTAAAGGAGCTGATTTGTTTGCTAGTGACTTAATAGAGGCTAATTGTGTGGGTTTATGGCTTTATGATCTTCCCACTGTTCAAACTGACCCAGGAGAGCTTAGCTGACCCCACCATCTACACTCTCTCTCACTCACTCTCACAAATGCGCGTCGTCTTCAACCCCCCCCCCCCATCCCTCCGCAATCCTCCCTTTGCCAAAAAAGGTTTTCCAGCAGTGACCCGTTTAGTCTTTCCCTCTTTAAGAAAATTTCCAAACATGGTTCCAGACGGTTGAAATGAGGTCAAGCGCATTAGTTTATAAAACGACCACATTATTCTGTTATTATTTTCTGTTAATCAAGTTATTATTTTCTCCCTTCCACTTTTAATATCTGGCTGTTTTGGGCCCAGTGGCGAATATGTCAACAATTTTAATTTGAACTTTTCAACTCCCTGATGTAAAACGGCGTTGTTTGCCCAGTCTAGAGTACTGCGACTGACCTCTTAGGAAAATTTCAATTTATATGGCCTTCCCCTGTAATTTGTTATTTCACTTATTAATGAGAATGGAGTCTGGGAACTGTATTGCTGTTGGAGCGGGCGGCAGGAGATTGCAGAATGCCAGCTCTGCATGTAATGGGTTATGTTATTTGATGGGTTATCTCGAGGGGAAAACACCAGGTCAAGCTGAGTGGACTAATAATTGGAGGTTGAATTATCAGACATAGGAGATTACATGGGCTCCCCAATCATTAGTCATCCTCATTTGTTTTTAAGAGCAAAGTAATGAATCCAAGCAAACCGAGACACAATGACAGAGCTGCCTGTGAATCCCCGGGTGTCGCTTATGGATTTTCCTCCTATTCCTCCCATCTATTTTCATTCTATAATCTCAGAGAAAATTGGATGTTTTTTTCTACCCCTACCATTGGTTGGGATAAGGATTCAGCATGATGTTGACTTCTTTTGCGGCCCTTCGAAGTTTCATGAATGATTAAAAACGCTGGGCCTAGACCTGCTCATAAATAAACAGCAGGCAACAGGACTGAAAAGGCTTCTCATGGACAGGGAGAACTGACAGATTGGCTTCCAAATCACACCATTCAGTGCTAGCTAATCCACTGTACGGCATTTTTATGCAGGAGCAGCCTGGTCAGAAATCATGCATATGCACTATGGGGGTGGAGTGGATGTGTAAAAGCAGATGAAAAAGCCCTCATGATGAGTGGAGCATGTCCTTGTAATACACACAACCAACTTCCTGCTCTTATTTTTGCCCAAACTGTGAACATGGAGGGAATATAAATTAGTCCGCGTGCTTAAAACCATGCCATGCAACCCTTTTCCAATAAATGAAATGTCATCCGCATGTGCAGTTGACAGAAAACCAGAACCACAACAACAAAATGCCCTAGTTCTCTCATTACCTTGGGGCTATATTATGATTTTAAGTCTTCAGTCAGTCCCTGAGTGGGTTTAAGGGTCAGTGCAGCCATATGTGGTTCTTTTTTTTTTTCAGCTGTTCTCCTCCAAATGAGAGCCAAGGTGCCACAGGACGACCCTCCATCTCAATATTGCAGCATAATGAATAGTCTGAGGCCAACCGCCCGGCACATGCTGAACTTTTGGCATCATAATCACATCTCGGCCAAACTTACTCCCCCACTGGTACTCCGTTCACCCCCCCCCCGAGGTCAAGGGTTTGGAAGCAATTTGCCACTTCAAACCAAATCACTAATGGCTAGAAATAGCCGGGATGTTTTCCATAAGAGTTGCAGGTCGGCTAATTGTATGCATTTCCGTCTGTTTGGCCAGAACAGCTGAGAGTTCATGTGGGCTCGTTAGCATCTGGATGCATAAGGGAATAAGCAGGGCTGATAATCTCTATTTTTTTCTGGAGGAGTCAAAGCAATACTATATTACATTGAGCAAGATGAAATGAAATGCATCACGCTGTGAAGCAATCAAAATAGAAATAGTCTCTTGCTTATCACGCTTGAATGATATGCAATCAACTCTGCAAATTGAAATATATCTTACCAAGGGTATAATGAGAGCAGCCCTCGGCTGAATATTTCTGAGGTGTTCCATCAAAAAGGAAATCATCTTTTGTGGCCTTATCGCTGGTTGGAGATGAAAGAGAGAGGGGGATGTTCTGATTTGCTAATTGCTGCGTTTATCTAACAGGTTGATGAAGCTGTTAATTCATTACAAGCTCCATTGAAAATGATGACGTCTCAGTCCGGCACAGCTCAGGTGTGATGAGTCTTGAGGCTGGGTTTTCAAACGTCCTCCCTTTTTGTCACTGGGCGACATCTCTCTCTCTTTCTTTTCCTGATTTACCGTATCACTCTAACCAGATTTGTGACACAAATTGGGATATTATGACAATGACCACAAGGGTTAAATGTTGTGTTCGCCAAACACTGACTGGTTTACCCCTACTTTTCCAACCCCCCTCCCCTTGTTTCTCACCCTTTTCTCTTTTCAGCCCATTATGTCGTGGCCCCAAACCTGCTAAACACATTTCTAAATGACAGTTACTGCGTCTCCCTTCAAAGAAACCTCGAGTTGTGGATTTTCCTTGCCTAATGTGGCATCTTTGGCCGTGCAATAGAGTGTGTGGGGTGGGAAGAGAAAGGTGGGGCCCCCGGAGGACAATGGCGGTTTGTCTGGGGGATGGCAGGGAAGGGGGTCAAGAATCATAATGTGGAGGACATTAGCAGTCAGCAGATTGATACAGGACCATTGATTCCTGGCTTTTTTCCCCCCTTCCTCCTGGACATGATCTGCATTGCAAATGGCAGTTCTGTCGCATTGGCCTTTTCTGGAGTCAGAAAAGATTGGGGGGGGAATTTGGGGGTTCCCACAACACACAGGCCCCTCTACACTCTATAACCTCACACCCCTCCCTGAAAAAACAACTCCTCCTCCGCGAGTCCTCGCCCTTGTCCCAGGATCCCACCACAGCTGCCTCCCCAGTCTCCCAGGACTTCTCCTCACTACTGAGGAAAGCACAACAGGCTCATTGTTCTGCAGAGAGGAGGCTTGGACAACTCTGCTGCTCCTAGATGTATTGTCTCCTCTAACAAGCCCCATAAGGTCTAAAAGGGGAGTGCTCCAACCGAGTGGGGAAAGTTAGTCCTCTGCTTTTAAAAGCCAAGTAATGAGGCTGCTCCTTTTGGCCTCCGTATAGTGCAACATGCTATCAGTGTTAAAGACGAGCTCCACACATAGTTATTAATTATGTACTTAAATGTAAACACATGACATAATCTTAAAACAGCGCTGGCTCATTGAACATGAGAGATTTATTCCTCTTCGGTGGCAGTGAACACAGCAAAGATAACTTCTTAATAAGATATTTAGGCATGACGAACGTTAACAGCTATAAATGGCATGTTCGGACATCTCACAATCTGCTTGATGCAGGGCCATAGACTGTATATAAGAAGTGGACGTAGCCACGATGACGTCACCCATTGTTGCCGGACTGACGTTTTGAACCCTCGAGTTCGTCACCTGATGTGACACATGAGAGGGTGGCACTAAGTGCAACCAAAGATGCTCCATAATGAAGATGATCCATTACAACCTGGTTTGAAATCAAGCTCCTGACCCCTAAGTGTGGCCACGGTGTATATGCCGCCCCATTTAGCTTTAGGAAAATTAGTCAGCCAGATGTAGGCAAGATCTCGTTAGAGTGTGATGCTGAGACAGAGAAAGGTGTTGAATTAAGTTAATTTTCTTCTGATTTGTGTATTTAAAAAATGCTGTTTTTGTGTCAAAATGTTTGGAAGATATGTGGCTTGTATATGATGTGTCCAATATTTACTTTGACAATGGAGCGAAGGAATCTGTCATGAACTGTGTTCACGTCCACTTATCATTGGAGTCAAAGCACTCAGGACCGATCGCTAGTCTCCTAAAGACGAGGGGTAAGGGCAAAACTCACCTGACACATTTGAGAAAGGAGACGGCCCACCGAGGGTCAGTTTCCTGTATCTGTCTATACTACCGAATGCTGAATAACACATTTTTTAGGTGACCAAAATGTTACAGTTAACTTTCATGAGCTGAAAACACACTCTGAAAAGGTTAAAGTTGTTAAACAAAAACATGGAGAACTCCCTGACCGGACAACGTTGTGGTAGCGACCTGTTAATCACAAGGTAGCCCCGACCTAAAGCACACCCTGCTTTATGTTCTATTTTACTCCAAATGGGACCACAATTTACTAAATGCCCATCACGCATGAGAAGAGGGTTCCAGCTGAATTTAAAGGGTGTTGTTGCTCATCAACAACCCACTAAAGAAAAGCAGCAAAGCAGCAGCAACTAAGATCATCTTCCAACTCTGTTTTCCCGCACTGCTTTTTTGGAAGAACGCAATTAAGTGGCAGGGTAATCAATGCAAATTTTGCAGCAAAGCCTACAAAGACAGGTTTCATAGAGAGATCTGGACAGGCAGACTGACAAAGAAAATGTAAGGCAAAAAAATAATAAATGCAGGGAGTGCCACCGCAAGTGTTCCAGCTAATAATGTCCCATCGCCTCACAGAGACAGCGGAAGTGGTATGCTAATGGTTCTTCACACACACTGAGCGTGTCCTCCAATTATAGGCTCTCATGTTGCTACCGGCCACCTCAGCACAATTAGCCCCCTCCACGTCCGACCGTGGAGCCATGTTAGCGTGGTCTGGAGGCAAGTTAGCATTGCAAATGAAACGAGAAGCGACGTTTCCAGGGGTGTCATTACAAATTAGTGTTGCACGATGGGCACAAATTGCCATCCCTGCTCAAACTCGCATCTCCAATAAGTGCTGGCTTATTCCCCAGGAAACGCTATTTATCCCAGTGTAAATGTGCAGTGAATCTGCTCTCGACAGGGACCAACCTGTGCATGACAAGTGAGTCCCTCGGAGTTAGAGAGAAATCCGAGAGAGAGAAATCCGAGAGTGGAGCTTGGGTCCCAAATCAGTCCTGTACGCAGTTATGATTCATCACCTTTGGTTGTCTTTATAAACTGATATATTTAAAAAAAATCCTCCCTCTCAGCCAAGACACTGTCTAATATCTGCGTCTGGCCTCCCAGCTGTGAAATGTGAGCTCTCTGCGATGGGTTTCAGCCCTGAGATGACTTGCACAGCCACAATGTGTTTCGAATAACTGGCTGAGTTCACGATATCCAGACGTCAGTCACTATCTTGCTCATATCTTGCACCAATACCCCGCCACGTCTGCGAGTGTGTGACATTAACTCTGGCCCTGGGAGGAACCATTTTCATTTCTTTTCAGCTTTCATGTGAGGATAATCTCCACGTTTTAGCTGCTCATTCTTACATCATACACATACGTTTGTAAATAGTTTGTCCATGTTGATATGTTAACTTGGTATGTGCATACATTGAAATATTGTATTCATGACTCAGATCTGCCAAAATCTAAAATGTTTAAATTTTACCGTGACCTTTTCATACAACTAGTGGGAATATTTTGGTCTATGTTCCACCCAAATGGCTTTGTATAATCTAATAATCAATACCTTGACGTGTAGTAAAGAATGCAAACTGATTGCCTTGTTTTGAACGTTGGCTCCAGGGATTAAATACATTAAAATCATTTCCAAATATCCAAAACATAGATCTGCATCTCCACTGGGCCCGTGAATCTACATAGCCACGAAGAATGTTTCCATGAATGTGTTGCAATCGTAAATTGGTGTTATTTGTTGAACTTTTTCATAGCCACATGATAGATACGGGGGAGCGTTTCTATGTCCCCAGGGTTCAATGTTCCCCAGCAAAATCCTTGTAACGTGAAACATTAAAGCGACCTTATGTTCTCAGCAAATGTTTTTTCTCAAAGTCAAATGTTCAGTGTATGTTTCCCTGCGTCAGCGATGTTGAAATCACCCACCTACTGATGTTATATTTGAAACCTACACCCTATAATTTTAGACAGTTTTCATGACTTTCGACATTGATATCGCCCAAGTGGCTGATTGGATTATAAAACCATTCAAACGGCATTTGAAATTTCAATCTCCCATTGTTATTTCACAATTTGAAAAGATCGCCCTTACCAATCTCGTATAAGCCTTGGGAAGAAAGGAGTGACCAAAGATGGGGGAAATTTTTTTTTTTAAGTTTTGAATTGTCACCTGCTCTACATTCGTACAACGCTAATGTTGAATCTATCCCAATTCAATAGCTAAATACCATATGGGTTTGACGATGCCTTCAAGTCTTTATCTGCTTCACCAATGCCACATGGCTTTGTGATTGTGGACCGTGGCTTAGCATTTAGCCAGTCTCTGGCTGCAAGACACTGTTCCACAGTCTCTGCTGTTTGCCGTCCTAATCAGCTGCATTGTCTCGAAGACGACCCGGCTCTGACCTCGGGCCCGCCGACTTCAAGGCCGCTGCAACGTTTGGCGAGGCTGTGTTTGCGGCAAATACTGATCTAAATTCATTAACCCTCCCACAAACACTTCCCCAAGGTTTGTTCCTTGGCCCGGCGCAGCATCTAAAAGGAGCGCTAGACATGCGGTCTCGCAGCAGTCCATGGAAATCCTTGTGGTTATACGTAATTGGAGAAGGAGAGCGGGAAAATCAATAGGTATTAGAAGCACAGCTGAGAGGTGCTTGAGGGCTCACCTTGATGAAGTAAGTGCTGGAAAAACTGTCATGAACCTGAGGTGAGATTTTGACATTTCATGTGTTCCAGGAGCTCAACATTAGCAAACGGACAAGTGAAAAAGAACCTGGCAATATGTTTGCCATGAAATCAGTACATATCCTTGTTTGTTTCGACAGTTTATTTTTTTGAAAGTGTACAGCAGCATACAGGCCAGTGCTATTAGACGTTGCTCGGCTCTATTAGTGATTTCTACACTCCCAAAAAACATCTGGTATCAGAAATTCATAGGCAGGGCTGTAACATGCTACAGCGCACCACGGAGATATTTTCCCCCCAGCAATGCCCGCCCTCAAATATCAGTCATCCGGCAATAAAAACGTCCACTTAGAGGCCAGGAGCTAAAAGACTTATGTTTCCACAAATATTAGGGATGTCCTGAATACGTTTCTTTGGCCCAGATCCAAATCCCAGTCGTTTCACTCTTGGCGAATACCGAGTCCTTTCAAATACGTATATTTACTTAAATTTTGATCAACTATGTAGATGACACATTGCAAATACAGCTGCAGCCTACGTAATCGGACACACCTTATTTTCCACGAGCTCCGCAAGGTCCTGGTTTGGAATTATTAAGTTTATAGGCTTTGTCATAATACAGCTCCTGAGATTGAGGTGACGGGGTCAGCGAGAGAAAAGACGTATCACTCTGTTGAAGTTCGATTGGAGAAAGTGACGGTCGTGGCCGGTCAACGACGATAAACTGCTAGCTATGTTTTGCACACTTCTCTTGCAAAATGCTTGGACTCGCTGAGGTCAGACGCTAATTATCAATAGCATTTAAAGTCTGTGTGGTCAAATCATTTTTGACTTTAGATTTCACCAGTTTAGTTAGCTATAGATTAAAACTGCTTTGACATAATCCTCCTGTATGTCCTTAAAGTTTACCATGCACATCACATGGTTCCAACATTTTCTCTTCATGAAGCAGCTGTATAATATCCTGAGCCAAAACATAGTGTCATGCATAATAAACCTGCATATCTCAGATGGATCCTGAAGTACAAACGAGGGAACTTGTGGCTCTGGGTGACTTTTGGGACTGAACAAGTGCGAGGTAGAATGAGAATGCAAAAGGAGGAGCGGCAGAGTGAGATACAGATATCTAGGGGGGGGGGGATAAGCATGAGGGTGGCGACATGCGCGGATGACACGGTTGGGGGAGAAAGAAATGGCGAGATGCGGGGAGACATAGTGAGTAGTGGCATGCGTGGCGTCTAAGCCCGGAGTCACATTATGCCAGCTCACTGGGGCACCACCAAAAGGCCTCGTCTCCCAGTCCTCTGGGACTGATATCTGGGGGAGGCTGGAGAAGTGCCGCTCTCCCCTTTAAGGCCTGTCAGAGGCTTTGACGGCAGCCGTAAATTTAATCCTCGGACCTGCTGGGATGCAGGGGAGCCGAGCGGTGGGAAAGCCTTTCCTACTTCAAGGACCCCGGCTGGCTCCGGGATAGCCTGCCAAAAAAGGCTTTAAACCTGATGACAAATTCATTTTGGGCTGCGGCACCCCCCTCAAGTCCACCACGGAAATGGGGTAAATGATACCTCTGCAAACAAATTTTAGAAATAATTATGCAGACATTTCAAGGAGGGGAGTATCTGAGGTATGTTATTTACTTTGACTGGAGACAGAACTGCAGAAAACATCTGAATGCTTTGCCCTTTTTCTCCCTCATTAGATAAACAGTAAATATATTCCTCTACTTATACTATTTTGCCAGAAGGGGTGTTTTTTTTCTTTTCTTTTTCTGCCATGTCACCAAGCCGCCGCTCGAGTGTGTGGCCTGTGGCGCTGTGGGAGTCCATTTAGCTGGAGAGGCATTTTGATATGAGATGAAGTATGTGGAGAGACAGTCGCTGCGATGGCAGAGAGGCAGAGGAAACCGATTTTTACAGCCATGCGAAGAGAGGATTGCAATAGCAGCAGCAGCAGGGTGGCCCGAGGCCTTCGGGGAGTGGGTTTTATTAATATGTTTGTATCCGAGTTTTCCCCTCCTCTTAATGTTGGGGCCATGCTAATCGCTTGGTGCTCTGACATCTGGAAGCCTCCCAGTGGAGGGCAAAAATCGCAGGGATTTTTCCACGGCAAGATTTCCGGAATATTTGAAGTGGTCACGCCTGATCTATAGAGATGAAAACCATTAAAGCGGAGGAGGGCGGATTTCTCTCTCCCGCCGTGACACGGTGAGCTTGTCAGAAGTGTGTCACGCCATCTTTGGTCAAAAAGAAGACGCCAGGCTTCGCCAGATCATTCCATTCCGATTTTCATCTCCCGCGATGAATTCGACACGTGGTTTAATTTGGTGACTTGCCCCGTCATTACCTGTGAAATCCTTAAATAACTTATTTTGGTTCTTGTTTGTGTCGGCAGACCAGCGGCATTAGAATGTAATCTGAATAATATATGTATTCTCTGTTGCATTCTTTATAAGACTTTGGCACTCGGTCCTTCCTTCTGAGCTTTCAATCACTGAGCCCCAAGGGGTTGTGGATATCTGCTCTTTGAAGCACTCGGGGAGAGGAGACTCACAATGTGGGAAAAATCTGCCTCCAAACACAATGTGTTCCACGGAGAACAGGTGACTATGGAAGGCAAAATGTATTTAAGGTGTATAATGTAAAAGATCAGCAGGTAAATCTTACATTTGAACAAGATGTCTCCGATGGAAACAGTGGAATGTTTTGCATAAGGAGAAGGAATGTGCTCAGAGGTGATATTCCTGAGTCCTGGAGCCTGCCTTCCTCTCGGTGGGATCAGGAAGCTTCAGAACAGGAGATAAGCAGCTGCCTCCAGTCTGACGGGGCCAGCAGTCCCCTCTCCATCCAGATCACATTCCACCACCAGCAGGAAGCTAACACTACCCTACAGCAACTGATAATGCATCATATGGACAACTCTGTACAGGCTTGTCGAACTATTTCCTTGAATTGAGACAAAATGAATGCCTTCATTCACAAGACAACATGTTGGCATTGCATTAATCAGGGATTTAGAATAATGATATCATTTGCACAGCACTTTTGCATTAAAGAGTCCAAAGTACTTTCTATTGCCTGGAGACGGCATCAAATTATGAAATTACATTTTATATATAACAAGTGACAAGGAAGTCACTGCTCCACGCCCGAGCACGGAGCATCGTCCTTTCGCTGCCCCAAAACAAATTGTTTTGCGTAAAAATATGATAGTGAGAATAATAAAAGCCAATGGACCTCATAACAACAGAACATTACCGAATGCTCATCTTCACTTTCTATTACTTTTCTTTTCTTACGTTGGGCTCATGTGCTACGTCAGATTCAGCAAAACGCTCCTAACTTCAGACAACTGTCGAAATGACCAGCATAAACGTGAGGAACTGTGCATTAATGAGTGCGTGTTTATGAGAATCGTAAAATGGCATAATTAATGCCCCATTAATACCATATAAGGCTACGCGTCCTCTCCCGTGTGTCCTATATTAAAGACGTGCCTTCACAGACCCTTAAAGAAAAGTCTGTCATAAGCAGAATTAAGAAATTAAGAAGAAATGTGTGTATATGAAAAACATCTCGCAACCGCATGGCAATCGATTACTGCAACGGGAGTGGGTCAAATCATTTAAGATGTTGATATTCATATTGTAGTGCCATACAATAAGATCAATAGCCAATTTGAATGATAGTCGTTATCATTAGGCCATATGTATACATTTAGAGTTAATAAGAACATAATTGGAATTGCAGAGTCAAACTTGCTTCCAAGTAATGAAATATCAAATTCATTTTTCACTAATGTTTAACAGGAGACCAAATAAGTAGGACTCCAACAGGTCTAGACCACTCGTAATTACTGTTCGTACCTAAGAGAACATTTTTAAATGAGAAAATGTAACAAATTAGAAAATTGCAAGAAAATCACTCTACCAATCACAAGTGGATTTTCCATGAGGGCCACTGTGAGTACTGATGAACGTTTTCACTGATTGATGCACCATGCATGTAGGCATAGCAGGTCCTGAGGAGATTCCAGACAGACATGTCACTCTCAGACATAGCTGGGGGGGAGGCGGAGGTGCTCAGGGTGCTTCAGCACCTCACCCCACCTACGTGCATGCACAATGCACACACATGCTCAGATGTTGCTCGCTGCATGCCCCTTCACAAGATGAAACATTGCCTCTGCATCTGTTGCAATACTTGCAAATGTTCAGCGTTTCAAGTGAAGGAATGTTACAAAGTAAACAGCAGCCAAAGAAAGAAGCTTCCACACTGATGACGGATGCATCCGGCTAAATTCTTCTCATCATGTCAATTTTCAAAACTTATTTATTGTATCTTTCAACTCCCTAAACCTGCAACTATATACTGTAGGCTTGCTGATGTTTCAGTCGTCATTGGGTTGAAGGAACTGGGCAGATCTGTTTTAATCAAAGATATTCTGAGATAAAAAAAAAAAAAGATATTTATTTTTTACTTTAAATTATGTTTTCAAACCACAAAAATGTAAGTAATTTACAAAATGGCTACAGCATGTTAAAAATAATATTTAGTTCAGGGAGTCAGTTGTTTGAAATGGTTTAGGTTCAATTTCCTGTCCCCCTTCAGTAGACCACAGAAAGCACATCCTGCAGGAAGCAGAGCAGAGCAATGTCAGAGTTAACATCTCTAACAGTCCCTACATGCTGAGACACGGCCTGCATGTAATCTTACAGGGACCTAAAAGGCATGACATCTGTTCATCTCACACACTTGATGCAGTAGAAAGAGAAAGGTGCTCCACTTATGTTTATACTTAAGAGTGCAAAATCCTATTTCTCTGTGCTCATTGTTGACATTCAACCAGGAAGTCTTCAGTTGATTTCATCTGTCTGTCTTCTGCTCTAGCGGGACAGGGCAAAAGAGAGCAAAAGGCTTAGTGTCGGTGACTCCTAGTGTGACTTAAATATTTCCTCCAGTTGCTTTTGTTAAAAGTGTGTCAACTTTCTGCACCTTGGAGGGTGTTGTCTTATCTTTTTCCAATGTAAGGAATGGAGTAAACTGAAGACGCAATCATTAGCATGTTAGACTAGGCTCTCTATCTACACTAGGGTTATTTCAAAAGCCAAGGAGCATAACAATCACATAGTTTGTGGGAAAGTGGCCCCACTAGCACTAGCACATTCACTGTGTCGTATTTTCCCCACTGCGTGATGCGGTCCCAGATGCTATCAGAGTTTAGGGTGATGTTAGCAGTTCGGTCTTGCTCTTTGTTGGTGAGGATGCTGACTTTTTACGAAGGATGTGTAGCTTTAGCCGCATTCTTTAAGTGATCTTATGTACGAAGACATTGAGTGTTTAAAAGGGTTGTTATTCCGTTACCCGACAAACCATAACAGATTGTTAGCCTGTAGCACATTCACAATTAATATTCATGGCTTCCAAATCTGTAGGTTACACTTTTTGCAAAATAATTCAGGTACAAGCTATTGTCAAATGGTCATTCACCAGTTTTATCTTAATACTGTGTTAATTTTATGCATCAAAATGTATTTTGCCAGTAGGCTAACATCTATATTTCAGACTTAATGTCCCGGTAAACTCAATAGCAATTGATCAGAACATACCTGGGCTTCCCCGCGCTGCCCTGACACTTCAAACAGCAGCACCCCAGTTTGAAAAGGTGTTACTTTTTATTCCTCCTGCATCAAACACATCCTCGATCAAACGTCAAACTCTTCAAACAAGGTGTCATCTGCAGCTGTCCGGTCCGGTTTGATGTGAGGAGGTGTAATGATACAAAGGATGTGCTGAAGGTATACAAGCTTGAACCCGCTTGCTCGCCACCTTCTCTGATATCTCAGTATACATCTAGTGGAAAACCAAATGAAACCTGACAGTGTACACCGGCCCTGCTCTGTCTTTCGTGACTACTTTGTGTTTCCATTTCAATCCAAAGCTACAATTAATTGCCTGCCAGTGCTATAGCTAGGAATCAATACTTTGGATTGTTATTTTAGCATTCACATATGCAGACACACTTTGCTACTAGGCTGCCGTTCCTGTGGGCCAGAGAGAAGGAAACCACTAATACAGCTCCAGCATGGTCGCAAATCAAAACCAACTCTCTAATGGCCTACCTGTTTACACAGGAAATCAATCCATTTGAACTACGTACAATTTGCTACACCACTTTACTTTGTGGGCTGCTGTTATTTTTTTAAAACAAAAATGGACACAAGCCTCTCTGGTTACACCGCAGGGCCCGGGCGGTGGAAGCCGGCAGCCTCACGCATGTCCGAGAGGCACAAACCCAGCTCGAGTCCAATTTGCTGCAGGTCTCCCCGAGGAGAGGAGTGGTGTTGATTTTGGCACTCGCTGCCAGTCCCTACCAACAAATCCTGCCTTCTTTTTTTCACAGACATGTTGGCTCAGGAACTCACTGGAGAACTGGGGAAGAAGAAGAAGAAGAAGAAGGGGAAAAAAACAGCCCCGGGGCTGGAGGACGATATTGTATGCATGTGCACTCAAGCACAAGGTTTGTGGCCAGCTGCTTAAGGATTTTTCTGGAGAGTCAAGATTATCCACAGAGTCAATAGAGTGAGGGAGGGAGAGAGGGAGAGTCTTGTCTGCGTATGCCAAAGCGACTCAATTCTACTGGGGGAACAGAGAGACACTGTCGGCTCTGTATTTTTTTTCTATTCCAGACCTGGTAGTCAAGAGAGCAGCTCCATGTTTCTCAACATTCATGCAACCATTCATACCAAAGATCTGTGATTAGAGTGGTTTGCATGGGCTTCCAATGGAGTTGCACGAGTGCTTTTCAAATCCACCTGAGATTCGGCAGTCCTGGTCCGCAGAAATGCATGACAGGCCTCACATTTCATGTAAGAATCCTGTTTAAAAACTCGCTGTCCAGCTCACGATAACTCTCATCCCTCATTTTCCCCAAGGATGTCTTATGGGATGTTATTATCTTTATACCTCTTAGAATGATGATAAAGTGCGAGTGAGGCGCGAACACACAGTAAGCGAGCGCGTAGATCAGGAACAACGCCCCCTCCTCCTGTGGGTTTGAAATGGAGCGGGATAAGAGCTGTTGCCAAGGTCACAGCTCTGCATTTGCACAGCCATGGTTGTCAAAGGCTGAAAGGGCTCAAGCCCTTGAAACACCTTCTGGCTAGCTCCCCCATTCTGCATGTGGTGAAACTGCTGAAGGCAAAAGAGACGGAGAGGGAGAGAGCGAGCGGCTGGGTGGATGTGTGAGGGACAAGGGCAACAAGAAGGGAGTCTGCATTTCACTGATACCAAACCCTACCACACAGTCACACTCTGAATAATTGTGAGGGACAGGCCGTGGGCACCTCTGCGGCAGAATGTGGGCCAGAATAATACCTCTCCTCGGGGCTTTCTCTGGCAGCATGGTGCTGAGGCCCTGGCGGTAGTGCCATGCAAAGCCAGTTAGCTACCTACAGTAGTTATAAACCGCAGTTCATTTAGAAACTTTAGAGCTCCACCTTTTCTTTTTTTTTTTTTCTCAAAAGGAATGACACATTCCAAATGTCTCAATTGAAGCCTTGCTGGCTGAATAGCCTTTTTGGGGGTGCCGCATTGTGGATGGACAGCCTTTTCAGGCAGCTTTTTAAGGGTTTTGTCTGACAGGAATTTAGATTGGAGTTTTACATGACCTTTCCCAGGGGTCAGCGGTTGGATCGGCTGGAGCTTTTGTTGGCACACCTGGGTGATGACGCCTTGACAGAGCTACAAGCTCTCATTTCAGGTTTTGTGAGGGGTTTGATAGGGGCTCCCCCCCCCCCCCCCGCCCCAATCGCCCAATACAGGGCAGAGAATGGGAAGAATAGCAAAGTCTCGGAGCTTCACCAGGCGATTGTATCAGACCTCTCAAGAATAATACAGTATTTTAAGCAAAAACACAAAATTGATATCAAAGAAACAAAATCTGATTTAATTAAAGCGTGATGAATAGTGTTTGATTCATCTAAGTACAAGATGAAAGCTTGTGCGTGAAATCAGCTTTTGCTCACATAATCGTTTTTTATCTGAGTTTCGTACATGCTACATGGCTTTAACTTGGAAATTATTTTCTGTCATTTACAGCAATAAGTGACGTAACTTAATTACCATTTGCTGACAAAAGTTGCGCTTTTTTTCCCTCTTACTTCATCGGAGCATGGCAACCCAATAAGCACACAGCACTGCGGCTTTGGCTGACGCTGCCGCCAACATGAGCACCGAGTGCTTTTGATGGAGATTTGTAAGAGATCAGTAGCAATACAATATATTTACTTTTCACAGCTGGCTGAAAGCAGTTTGAAAAACATTGATATGAAGGTTTGGCATGTTTTATGTATTCATGACACCCTGGCTCTTTTTTGCGTTAGAATATTTGCTGGACTAATAGACAACTGAACCACTCACAGTGGACTATTTGTTTTGGTGATTTTGGTTTTAAATTAATGAATGAAACCTTCACACAGAATAATGAAATGTGCTAAAATAACCAGCTCCCAAGATAGAATATTGCAAGGTCTGAGTTATTTATTTATTTAGTGAAACTTTCAGTGTACACACTAAATTCTATTTTCTTCATAAAACAAACATTAAAAGGACAAGTAAGAAAAAACTAACTATGGCTGATGTTATGAGTTTGACATTAATGTTATCATGATAGTAGGACATTATGGCAAATATATTTACTTTGTCATGCAGTGAGTTTGATGAGAAGACCGACCACTCTCATGTCTGCCACCAAGCAGTTAGTTTAGCGTAGCATAAAGACTGGAAGCAAGGGGAAACAGCCAGCTTAGCTCTTTTCAATGGTAATAAAATTCCCCTTCCAGCACTTCTAACAAACACCAATGGAAACGGAGCGCATTTAAGTCCCGCCATCAACGGAGTGGAAAACATTTCATCGCTCTCCATTGACTTTGCATTGTGTGATGGTGCTTCTTTGTCACTTTCGGCTGCCAGCAAACTAAAAAATTTGTCTAAAAGCTGCTGTTTGCACTGCCAACAGGGTAAATTACCCAGAACTAAGTTTTTATAAGCTGGCGACCTGAAAAAATAAGACGAGCATGAGCAGTAAGCATGGGAAAACTGTGGGATCCTAAAACTCAGGCATACTTAGGCACACTAAGTATGTTCCGTGAACATCATTTTCTCCAAAACTCAGTTTTAGGCCAACAATATTTCGAAAAATTTAAGCTAAAGCATTTTGACATCTTGCAACAATTGCGTTACAGTGGAATGTGGATAAATCAGAAAGCAATATTATGTTTGCAAGTGCCTGAGGGTTAGCTAAAATTAAACTTTTCCTTTATAGAGTGGTGGAATAATTCTTAAATATACAAAAATCTGATGTTTTTAGCTAGCTATAGAGATTTTATTAGCATTTCAGCCCTTGGTTGTATATTGTATATCTCCTCCAGTGGATGTGGTTTCTCTATTAACACGTTGCATCCCATTAGGTAAGTTGGTACAAATTCCCTCCGAATCCTCGGTATGACTGTGCCCCTTTTTAAAAACTCATCTAAAATGAGTGGATCTGTGATGCCTAACTGTAATTCACTGTCAAATTAAGACTTTTGGCATTGCTGTTGTGTGGATTATATTTCCAGTAAACTAACACGCACAGTAATTAATGCAAATGCTAAATAATAAGTAATAATGTACTTAATCATCCTAAAAGTATACCGAAGGAGCTATGTTTGAGGAACATAGTGCATTTTTATGTACAGATGTCAATCTACATTGGTGGACATATAAAAAAAGACAAGAAAAGTATGAGAAGTCATGTCCACTGCTTACAGCAGTCACTCATCGTCTGCCTCTTGTACAGTTCGGTATAGTTTTTCTTTTGTCCATAAACAGAAATCTGCAGCGGGTGAAAACTACAAATTTACTGTATGTTCCGTATCTAATCTTAGGCGATCAGACACCAAACTCAGTGCAGATGTTACCTGCACAAACAAACACAGCTGAGTGAGAGAGACTACTCTCAACCACTAAGTGTTGTATCCCTGCAAGGAAATCTGGGAAATCTGAAAATAGCCCCGAGGCTCCCAGTGTTATTGTAGGGCTTGAGGTGGATGATGCAGAAACCATTGGGAAGCCACAGTGGGATGGTATTGGACCAGGCTTTGTTTGGATAAATACGTTCCGAGATTACTTGGTTTGCCAAAGTACAGCCGCTTGTTTTTCGCTTGTTCAAACACTGGGGCTGCTTTTCTTTGAAACTGCGCAGGAACGGGAAAAAAAGGGGAGAAAAACCAAACTCTGCTTCCACATATGTCCACCTTTGAGAGCGATATGTTGCCTTTAGTCGTGGCATTTTGCATGTAAGAGTTAAAAAAACAAAATGGGACAAAGACCAGCAGATAAAAAGAATAAATTTGAAGCAGCCAAGTCATGACACTTTCCTTTTATGATGCACAATTTGTGGCAGCTTTGTGGAGCATGTGCACGAAATAGAGAGTCAACACAAGTTTAGTGCATGCCTCAGCTAAACGATTTGTGGCGACAACCCTTCAATATGGTCTGCTTTTTGAATTCGGGAGTTATTATGAAAACGTACCTGCGAGCTTCCGACCGCAGCAGACTGACGGGGCCTTCAAAGGACTCACCCCCATCGCCTCGCTCTGAGCGCTGTGATCATAAAGGAGACTTTCTGGGGCTTTTCATGAAGACGGAGTTCAGCGGGGTCAGCTCCAGAGCGTCACGTCCATATCGCTCTGGCTCTCTGAACACCTGGCACCTGCTTTTCTCCTCTCCGAGCGGAAGCCAGGTCTGAAAGGGAGATAAAGTGCTGATTGTCCCTTTCCTGCCTCCTTTTTTCAACGGAAGTCGGGGGCATTGAAGTGAAACCACTTGCCTTTCAAGATGCCTCCCTGGATACTCTTCCCTGCTGGGGAGTCTCCCCACTAGTCTCCGCTGATTAATCAAAGTGCTCCATCATCAAACATTGATGCTCACACGATTCGCCGGCACCTCAGTGGAGCGTATAATGCCTAGATATCATCGTGCCCTCACAATGGTAATTGAAGGGCAATTGCGCATGCCATGTAAAAATGCGGGCTCTACGGCAACCACTGTGCAAGACATAAAGCAACTTGCTGCTTATGTTCCAGATCTCTATGTACGGCAGCCAGCCACACATCCAAAAAAAGCTTCCTAGACCCACATCTGACCAAGCCGCTCTCAGATGTGATGAAATGCATATTGAATACCCTTGTAGGTACCTGCAAGAGACCCTCCTGCTTGTTCAGTGCAGGACTTCAACTCCTTTGATTAGCAAGAATATTGGATAGTGCTGCAAATGCCCCAGTTAAGATCTGTGTCAAATAATGCAACTTGATCGGTGCCCCTCGGCGTCTTGATACGGCATCTCAGATTGATAGCTATGCAGCTGTGGTCTGAACTGTTTAAAGTCAAAAACCCTATTGTTATAACGTCACCTCACTCTCAACTGGGAAAGCTGACTCTCATCACTGCAAGGCGACAATTTTTAATTTTACAATATGGTCCAAAAAAAAAATCTAATTTTCTTTTTTATCTGTAAAATGTAGTAAAAACTTAAACGTGATCGTCATTTTGATGTATTTAAAAAGAAAATACTGGTTATCCCACACAATTGTGGACTGTCAGCACCAGGTGCTCCAACTAAGAGGAACAAAGATATCCTGTTTAATAATTATTCAGCCCAGATAGAGCAGAAGAGTCAGCACACTCATTTATCTGCTCCCTCTGTTTGTCTCTTGACGTCAGCCTGATATCTGCGGACTGCTGTCTAGCTAGCATTAGTATTAGCTATCCGGACACATCATCGTCCACGTTCCTTTTTTAATTGAAAGTAACTTTTTTGTGCACTTTGTAACCACTCATGTGACGATGTAGACATTTAACACATGCAAAAAAACAAAAAAGTTTTATTCATTGATTTGATACATCGTCATTCCTAACTAGAGGTAATATTGTACCTGACTTGTGTCCGAAAGGAGTCCACAAAGCGGTCACACACAGCAAGAAAGGAGCTCAGAGGCCTGCAGTGTGCCCGTCTGTTCAGCATAAGTCGTCTCCCTGAAGGCGGAGATTTCCAGAGCCCTTGCTGGTGGCTGTTTGGTGTCATGCTTGAGTACAATGAAACTAGAACATTGGTTTCGGGCCCTAAAAATAACTTGTCTGTGGTAAGTTCTTGGGGACATGTTCCTGTAATTTAGCTGGGAGCTCTCCATGCTATATGCTCTGCAGTGCTGTTTAGAAAGCAAAGTGTGTGGCCGCGGTGTTGTGTCTCACCTAACCAGCACTACCCTGATGAAACCCAAGCAGGAAAAAAACCTCTTTATACTCTGTACTCAGAGGAGGGGAAAAAAAGAGCAGCTAAAGGGGCGAAAAACAGATGAGAGAAAAGTTGGCCTGCAGTTAATACTCCCCAATTTCAATTGATACTTATCCAAATTCTGACACCAACTGCTGACATAATGTTCTACTTCATTTCCTGTTTTGCATTGCACCTTAAAAAATAAAATGCTGACGCTCTACAGTATGAATCACATGAGAAAGCGCCTGCCTTTGCACTTGAGAGAATCTACACATTGTCTCCTGCTGATCCTCCTTTTACATTTGACTCTGCTAACACTGCATGCGTCGCTCTTTTAAGTTGAAATGTCTTTTAGCACGTCCAACACACAGGGCACCACCGTGAACACATTTATTACGGGAGTGCGCTGACAGCTTCAAATGGGTAAATCTGTTGAAGGACTTGATTTTTTTTTTGGAATGCCCTCTCATGCTTTAAAAACAAGTGGAAACCGAGGGAGAACTGGACAAATTGAGAACAGCTGAATGAACACTTCCCCCATCTGTCCTTTTATTTTATTTTTTCCTCCCTCTCTGTAAATCTGTGAGATAATTGAATTGTGGCTTGTGGGTGCTGTAGAGCTGGGTGGTCAAGATGTCAGGCGGAATTAAAGAGTAAATGCAACAGGCCAAGCCCCCCCAAAAGAATTGGGGGAAAAAAAAGAAAAGAAAACACCGGCCCCTATGAATTGTATGAGCTCCCCTGTAGTTGAATTATAGATCTGCTTCGGTGTGTTTGCCTGGATGATTGACAGTAGGGGGAGGCACATCTTCAGACCCCATGCCCCCGCCATGAAAGTGAAATGAAATCTCAAAATGCACCGCAAGAGCTCTGCAACTCTCAACATCTCTGTTTCTGACTCAATGCCAGTGATAGGCAATGAAATCTCCTTATTTGACCATAGTGGCTTCGTGCAGTAAAAATCGTATTCCCTTATGAACCGCAGCACTCATGGGAAAAGGTCCTGACTGTACTCCTTGCCTTTGCGTGACTGTCATTCACTTTCTTTGTGTGTGCATGTTTTCCTGTGCCATACTGTTTTTTATTTTCTTTAATTTATATTACGCTGTTAAATCCATCCGAGGCCAAGTAAATACATTCACAGATTTTTCATGATGCAAAAGACTTAGAGGTGTTTTTTTTAGCGATGGCAACTCCAGTACGGTTAATGCTATGGCAAATCGACTCCGCAAATAAAACACTTGGTTTGACATGACCCTTTCACAATAAAAGCCAGTTTTAGTATTTGCACAAACTCAGCAGGAAACAATGAGGCTGATGTCAATTTAGAGATGAAATTATGAACTGTAACACCGGATTGCAAGCATGGGCTTTCTCCTCGTGGCAAGTTGAATCCAGCACCGGAATGGCGGACTCCGCCACTAACAATCCAAAAAATGACGACAATGCTTAAAATCTGCAACAGTTTCTTTTGGACTAACAGATGTAACTTATTTTGGTTTTCTGTATTTCCTCCAAGTTAGTTCCAATATAATCAATAAGAGATATTGCAATAACAATGTATTGCTGTCAAAGGCGGAACATTTTTGCTTCAGGAAAAGTGTTCTTGTTTGACTTGACATATGCCATGCAAACCATGAAGCAGAAAACAATACATTGTCAGTGTAAACATGTCATCAAACGCAGAAAGAATCTTATTCGTAAAATGAATC
Source organism: Anarrhichthys ocellatus (assembly GCF_004355925.1). NCBI lineage: Eukaryota > Metazoa > Chordata > Actinopteri > Perciformes > Anarhichadidae > Anarrhichthys > Anarrhichthys ocellatus. Next base: position 1,363,033 of record NW_022280093.1, read on the forward strand.
CTGTGTCTTGGCTTCCATGCTCCTGAGTTTCTTATGCTTAGTATTCATACTCCAACAGCTGTGCGGAACCTCATAAGGAGTATTCATCATTAAAGTTCAGTCAATCCAAGTGCCTGACTCCCTTCCTCACTCAGTGCATCACACTTCCTGCAGGGCGTACAGTATTTAATTTAGTCCAATCTTTATAAATCAGCAAAACCATTCTTCTTCTTAATGGAGAGGAAATGTGCATGGCATGTCAACTAGTGGTTAACCTCGCCGGAAGTTTCACACTGCTAATCTTGGAGGAGCATCTGAGCTTTTTAATAGGAAAAGCCAATTAAAAATCAGTTAACATCTTTCAATCCCACCATATACCTTTTCCCTTTTTCAAAAAAAAGAAAAGAGACACCTGAATACCCACACTGTTCCCAGCAGCAAGCGAGAGACCCATGACTGCACCTAATCCGCAATTTATATAACGCAAGGGCCATTTCCCTATGTAATTCGGCAGGAAACAAAAGGACAGTTATTTAAAGGGGAGCAGTTATTCCGCAGAGCTGGCAGGGGCACGGTGGCTGCCAGAGAACAGTCTCTCTCTCTCTCTCTCTCTCTCTCTCTCTCTCTCTCTCTCTCTCTCTCTCAGCACCATGAAATGAAAATTTACATTTGCTCAGTGGTGCCACGGTGCTCGGTGGTAGACAGCTGTATTTTTAATGAGAGCGGGGACATTTAATTACCTCTGTTTTAGCGGGCAAGACTTCCGCGGTGCAATGACGAGGGATATACTGTATATGGTGCAGGGAAGAGGTGGCAGATGATTTCTCCGCTCACATCCCAGCAGTTGCCGAGCCTAGCGGAGCTCCCTGGCACCGGGGCTGCAATTAATCCAAATTCATTCCGCCACTGTATAAGGCTGATCTGAAGGAGACAGTGGAAATAGTCAAGGTGCTGAGTCTCCCAAAGAGAGAGAGGAAAACAAATAAATACATATATTTTAAAAAAAAAAACGCAATCTCCAGAGACTTTGCTGACATGTACCACTTACATTCTAATGTGATTACTAATGTTGCGAATTTCCCCCCAAGGCCTTGTTTTTTCATCACGTCAGCAAACGTCTTCAAGGCCACATCTGACATCTTCGTGCTTATTTCAGCTACAGGATCCGAGCCTCCACAGAGGTGGGATGACAACATGAGTATCTGACGCAGTTATCAGCCCAACAAACACTTCAACGCGAGCCAGATAAACCCCTTTTTTTAATTCGTTGCTCTTTGAGCTCCTATAAGTGCACTCTCTCATTCCAATCAATGAGCAGCAGCGTTGTTTTTCAGCGTTCAGTCACACGGCATCAAAAAAAATAAATAGCTCAATTGGAGAGACTGAGAGATTATCGCCGTCTTCATTTCAGCATGAGATGAATCAATTGGCAGAAGAGTCAATTTCTGGTATCTGGTATCTCTGGTAC
>NW_022280093.1:1364579-1557055 GCF_004355925.1 Anarrhichthys ocellatus
CCCCCCCCCCCCCCCCCACACACACACACACACTGTGGCATGAAGTTTGTTTTTATTTTATCATCATGGGGAATAATCAGCAACAGTGGAGTTTCTTAACTGGTTTGGAGACTTAATTCTATCTGAGGCGAGATAAAGGGGGTTGTTTTGACCATCATGCCAAATTGAATATTCACAAAGATATAATTGAAATGCTGATAGCCATCAGAGGAAATGATAATGAGTCAAGGTCAAGGCAGACGCGTACATTTTCTCTTGCTTGAAACACCAAGAAGGTCGTATTCAAAATGCTTAACATTTTCACTGTAATTATGCGTATCCTGATTAGCAGTTTGAGAAGTAAACCCAGTACGTAATGAATGAAGGAATGGTCTATGGCTGTTGGAATTTCAATATTGATGGTGTTTTTTTGCAATGTTTTACTCAACATTTACAGACGTTTGAAGCAAAAAGTTGCTTATTTACATCCAGCAGTCATGGAGCAACATTAGCACTATAGTCAAATATTCAATATTGGCAGATTGGACGAATATATTGACAACTGGCGGAGTACATTCCCGGTTGTATTTTTTAAAGGCATTTTTGTCACACACATCTCCAGGAATATATCGCAATCGCTGGTTAGGTTGAAAATTTCAACATATTGCCCGACCATAGTCCCCACTTTACCATCACATGACAAAAAATGCCTGGCTCTTTAGCTGCTGAATACTCCGCTCTGTTCAAAAGCTAGTGGCTAACAAGGCCAGTTGATTAGTTAGCAAACAAAGTTTAGGATTAGCCGCTGTTTGGTATAGCTTTGTCACTGAAATCTGAGGCTGAAAATATAAGGTTGAGAACGGTGATACTGACCTTTGGCTGTGGCTTTAGTTTAAAAACACTAAAATGCTCTGCAGAGGGAGACCAAAGAGGGACCACTTTCACGCACACTTTTACATCCATTATTACAGAATATATTGATTAAAGCAGCTTTAAAAATAATCACCCATGCTTTTCTGCTATTGAGAATATTGACACAATTGTTGCCATACTATTATTTAAAAAAAATGATTATATATGGGTTATTTATATATATATATCCCATATAAAGACATTTAATACATTATTAGCAATGACATTTTTACATTGTTCTGTATAATTAAGGTACTTTGTATCAACATTTTCAAAAAAAAATAAAGTTGCATTAATAAATCTTATTATTGTTGTTTTTGCTATGAGGGGAGCACCCCAACAAGCAACACTACAGAATGATCTAAAGAAGTGTTCAATATAAAGTCACTAACACAAATTGTTTCCTATTTTCACATTCAGTACACGCACAGTACCATTAGCATTCACTTGGCAAGATGGTTCTGTCAACAGAAGACATGTAAATCAAAGATTCACTCTCCTTTTTGCTTTGTTTTGGTCTCCTTCAACTCCTGAGTGAAACATCTGGCGTTTTAGCTACTAAATGATCCACTCTGCTCACCAGCTAACTGCCAACTTACCATTGTAAGATGTAGGACAGGTGGCATACACTGGGCTCATAAGAGCTTTTATATTTGGAAATTATTGGTACAGGATTAAGTGTTTAAGTAGCCTAAATGCAACATGTGAGAGAAGGAACCCACATTTGACTCTCTGACTTAATGTTTCTATAATTTCTGTGCAGTATAAAATGTCACACTTCCTGGACTGGTAAAAATGTTGACTTTTCCTCCAAAACCTTTTCGGCAAAGCAAATTACTAGTATATAAACTATTTTGTAGGAGACAAGCATGGTAATAAAATATGCAGCAGTGTCAATCCCTGTCCGTAAAAAAACATGTGTGGTCATACATAACACAGTAGGATTCATTTTTTACCGAGCAAATTGATGGAAGTTAACAACAATACCACAGCTGCTAGGGGATACTGCTGGCATAGAATTCTTGATGCTCAATTATTTTAATCCAGAGGTTCATTTTTTAACAATTTGCTGGGTTTGGTAGTTCATAATTTAGGTCCCAGAAAGTAAAAATTCAGCTACGGAGCAATTAAGGGGATGTTCAGCGACGGAGCCCAAATTCACCTCCAGCTAATGTTTATAATATTCAAATACCGCCACGGATTCCATTCCTCTATATCATTACGTGTCTTCGCTGCACTACTTGAGTCAAACATAAGAATAGTTGGAGGCGATACGCTCCTTGGGGTTTAGTGGAAATTAAAGTTTTAGAAATTGGTTCATGCCAATCAATGTGGTGAGTACGGGGGGAGACGAGGAAAAGGGAGAGATGCAGGAAGAGAAAATAATGAGGCCAATAGTGCAGGAGGGATAAACCGCCGTGATGATCGGAGTGACAGTGACGGAGTGGAGGGCGGCGAGACAGCCGGGGCAACCCAAACCCGTTGAGTTCATCTTAAACTGAACGTACCCAAACTCCTCTGCAGCACTTGTCTCCTTATAAACCGTCCAATCCGCCCAAAAGTGTCTCCTCGCTCCATCATCCTTCACCACTCTATCCCACCCTTCCCTCACATGCTCACCGCCACAATATTTTCCTTTCTTTCTGCCTCCCTCCCTCCCTCCCTCAACCCTCCCTCCTTCACTGTTTGGGTTTGGGCAGACTTGAACTTCCCCCCTCTGTCCCCCCAACCAGCTATGAATCACATGGAGGCCAGGGACCCAGTGGCTGCCAGGGCCTCCTGATGACTCCCAGCCCGTCCATAACAAGTGGCTGACAGCTCTATTTACATAAGACCAGCAGGCAGCGCAGAGGAACCAGCCCAGTCTAAATTACACACACACACACACACACACACACACACACACACACACACTGTGCAAAAGGCAGATATGTCATAATAACACTTGTGGCGGGGGCACGAATGAACGCCTCGCTCCGAATAAATACATTGGATGCACAGTCAATAGGTTTTATGGCCGCGGGGCAAAGATCCAAGCATTTGTTTTTTGGAGTTTTTCCACATGAGTGCAGAGGGTGGTGAGACCCAGGGGATGGGGGGTGGTTGTGGTGGTGGTGGTGGTGGTGGTGGTGGGGGGGCTTTTAGACCCCTACATCCGCCCCAGTCATACGTCTCTCATCACCAGATACCAAGGAGAGCGGAGTGAAGTATAGCCCTGTTGATTGATGTTTAGCTGTTATATTAGGGCTAATGCGCCTCTTTGACCTTTCATCTGGACACGAGCGCTCACCTCTTTGGCTCTAATAATACATCTTCGGCTGCATTTCAAATTTGGAAAATTACGATTTCATGGCTACTTACAAAAAAAAGCACTATAAATTGAGAGAAAAAGGGAAATCTGTATTGGATACCAAATTCTAGCTTCAACTCGATGTGGCTGTTTATTATTAGGCAGCCTTTTCCATCTCATGTGAGGACACCAGTTTTGCAGGTGTGTTGCTGCTTATTTACCCCGATGGGTAGCTGAGGGGGGGAGGATGGAGAGCGCATGCTATGTCTCCCAGACTGACAGCTGGGGAGAATGTTTATGAAATAAACATGGGCCTGATGCAATGCTCAGAATCCTGCTCTGCAGTGGTCTTGGAAGCCTCCTGTATCTCCTCCCCCCCACCTCCCCTTCCTATTTTTCTTTCCATCTTTCTGCAATACATAAACATACATATACACCCTGACGCACACACAGACACACACGCTCCCCAGAGCTGTGGATACAAAGGTGCTCATGGGCCTAATAGGGTCAAACAGACTGTAAATCAATGGTAAAGCCTTTTCTCCAGAGCCTACTGCCGAAGGACAGGCTCCACACCAGCAGCTACGGCATATTACATGTGTATCAAGTTACGCTGTGACTGAAATTGCTGTGAAGGAATTTTAAAGTACAAATGTTACAGACGCGATGATGATAAATGTCGCAGAAGGTGCCCCGACGCACCGCTTATCAGTACTGAGGACGAGTATGATGGATTGACTTCATGGCCTCTTTCAAAACACACGGTACTTTCCTGAACCTTTATGACACATACACATGCTCAGCTAAGTGTCCACTGGTCCAAATCCTGTTGGAGATGAACTTTTTGTATTTTGATGCTTTAGAATTTTGTTTTAAATGTTTGTATTGTATTGCCAATAAAACCACATAACTAGGAATGGACAGGTCTAATCTCAAATGTTTCTCAGCAGTCTCCAATAGATGGTGGAGACCGGCTGATGTTTAAATTGCGATTCATTACTTAGAGGTTAATATGACTGACATACGCCTTCTAAAATACCTGTATGTTCAACAACCATCCACGGCCACACAAGAGACGGTCTTTGTTCAATTAAAAAAAAAAGGCTGATTCTTATTGTCAGTAGCACTTGCTCTCGGAGACAGCATGCGTAAATAAATCATAACGTTAGACGCTTGGCATTGTGCTAGTCGGCTGACTTGAAGCGCTGTTGAAAGGCTAATGATGTCTCCGCATGTTTTACCAGCAGCCTGCAAATGATTGTGTTTCTAGAAAGTCAATACTCAGTCGAAATAGGTTTGCTGAGAGAAATATCATTTTTTTGGGTGTAATGAAAGTGCTACATCTGATAATACCTGCTTGCTCCGTGTGTACATTATACATTATGAACATATTGACAGCAATAAAAAAAGCTTTCACAACAGAGTCGAGCACGAACGTTTCAATGGCCAATCAATAGGCCTTGGCTTGTTTTAATCATGGCCTTCAGACGTTGCTCATTACAAATCAAGTGGTATTGAGGTCATAAATCACCTTAATATGCATTTAATGCCTAAAAGCGAAGACTGAGCTATCCCACACAGGGCTCAACGCTTCACAAGCGTCCAAAACTCTGACTAATGGTCCTGAGCGCCTAAGGCGGTTGCTAGGAATAGCAGGCCCCGGTCACTGCAGAGTTTTTGGCCTCTGTGTGCAAGTTATTCCCGCAAACGACGGGATAGAAAAGTCACTTGCTGGAGTAACTGCCCTTCCTGGAAGGGAGGCTGTTTTGAATGAGACACAGGTCGGTTGTTTGTCCGTGCTGCGAGGAACAAAGAGCACCAGCATCCTGCTTGAGCGCTCACTTGTGCGTGTGTGTTTGTGATTGGTAGCGAGGGGTTTCTTTATACCGGTGGATCCATGATGGACGGTGGCCCTCGTCCTGGCTCCAATATCCCGTTTCTCCATAAGCAAAAGTTCAGCTGGTTCAAAAAAGAAGCTCTGACATCTATTTATCCATTCACATTCAGTCCGGTGGTTTGAATGCTTTACAGAGGCAGTTAACAAGACTAATGGTGCTTTATTTTGCTTTCAGTCCCCCGAAGCATACAGTGAGAATGAGCTGGCAATCTGAAACATGCGAACGGTAACAGATGTGACCTCAGTTTTGTATTGTATTCACTTATCTTAATTCTTTAAGTAACAGTCAGAATAAGTGATGTCACTACCTGAGTCATATCCTGAAACTTAGCTGTGAATGCTATTTCCTCAGTAACATCCGTAATGTTTGCTTCAGTAATTGTTTGTGCCAAACTCCCGTAATTAAATATTTGAAGCTTCAGTTATACAAATGTTTCTCTGGAGATGGAAATATTCCAATTTTACTGGGTGAAGACAAACAATGTTTTGGTGTTGCTCGCTAAGTAAGAGTGAATGGCAAATAGCAGATTGTCTTTACTAATCTTTTGAGAAAGTTCAGCATGCCACGGGGTCTGTTGATCTTGTTCCCAACAGCAATCAATCTGGTCTGTATTAATCCATCCCATTGCATCCACTCTGGTTTGGATCAGGCTGCAGTATAGTTAGGTCTGCAGAGAAAATGATTGGCTCCAACCTGGGCTACAAAATCAGTCATACCCTACAACAATATCCGCATGATGAAACTTGTTGTATAACATGTATGTTTGTGCACTCCGAACGCCTGGTTAAAATTTATCTATATCATTCAAAATTTGTATTATATCCTGACCAGTACCCATGAGTCAAAATTCTTTCTAGGTGGCTTCTTTTAGTGCTGCGATACAATTTGTAATAATCCACCACACCTGAATGAAAACAACCAGTCAGAGCCAAGGTCAATCACTATATGAACACAACTTTGAGAGGAAGTTTCAGCTCCTAATAGTGTGAAAAGCAACCACTAAGAATGACACCAAAAAAAAGTAAACAGAAAGGAGGAAACGAAAGCTAAAAAGAGATGTGATGTTCCAGTCTCTCTGGTACATACTCCATGTTGAATATTGGGCGTGCTTGGAAGTCGTCATTGTTCAAATCCTCGCCCCAGATTCCCCATATTCATTAAGTTACCAACAGCACTTTCAATGTTAGGGAAAGGTTGTGGTCTTGGTTAATATTGCAATACCTGAGACGTGGCGTTTTTTTAAATATTTAACTCAAACTCTTTCCGTAGTCTGCAAAATTGCTTTTGTGACCTAAACCCAACCACATGGGACTCAGAACGTTATCCCCGGAATTCTTAGGAGATATCCTCCGGAAAATGTATTCTTGGCACTCTGTGTAAGTATATTGACAAGTACTGCAAACCAGAGTCAAATTCCTTGTTTGTTCAAACTTGGCCAATAAAGTTTATTCTGACTATAATATGTGCCCGTATCATAATAAGAGCCAACGCACATTTGGGGAGAACTGATGTGTCTTTCAGACTTTCGTCACTTTTTATGGACAGTTTAACCCAATATAAGTTTATATGGGACATAGTCAATATCATCATCATCTGTACTTCCAGACCTCGGTGCTGATATGTGTCTACACCAAGCTTTGTTCTGCAACACTGCACTACCCAGAGACACTATCACGAATTCCCACTCACCTGAAAAATAGGAATATTAGACGAGTGTGATCACAGCATGTCAATCAGGGACTATTTCCTTGGCCAAAATGGCTATCATTCAGCGTACTGTCTTGATGTTATCTAACCTCCACGACTCGCCCCTCCGACAATCATCAACCTTTACGGCGGCTAATTGGTTTGGCGGGCTCACTCTTTCATTGAGTTGAGTGAAGCTGCAGAGTTGAGTAAGTGCTTTTCAATGTCAAACTGCAGCTCCAGTCAGTAGATTTCACAGCGATCAGTGAAAAGTGAAGCAGCTATCATCTTCTGTAGATCCAAACTCACATGGACAGAAACCTGCAGGTCATGACAATGTACTCCACTGTACTCTACGCTGTAATGATCTGCTGCAGTAGTTCACTTTGCAGGGTATTGCATCATGATCAGCGATAGCATGGATCATGACAGACAGCCAGAGGGGCACTTAGCTCCTGCATTCTCAGCTTCATGTCATTTTGCTTCATCGCAATAAGGCTCCAGCCATGAATGTAAAAGGGCTAACACATGGCTGCCATGCCCTCAAAACTCATTTCTCATTGGTGAAACATTTTTCTCCTTTTTCAGTGTACCTCCTAAAAAAGTCATGTGCAGATTTTAAACGCCATGACGATGATGTGCTTGCTGCAAATATGAGGCGCTTGGTTGTGAGGCTTATACCAATATTTGATGCAGGAATTGTGCTAAACTAAGCTTGCTAATATGTTTTAACTGATTGAGATTATCAAATTAAAGTCACAGTTATAACGACTATATGTATGTGTATATATACACAATTACTTAACTCATGTGATAGGGTCGAAAGCTCCAGAAAGCCTACTTAAAGGACCTTGACCTGAGATTGTTTTATCAACTATTGCGACTGTTTCAAAGGCCAAAAATAAACTTTGAAACTGGCACTTAAATATGATGCCACAGCCAGAACACAGTTAGCATAGCATTAAGAATGGGAGCAGGTGGAAACAGCCCAGTTAAATTCAGCCATTGCCATGTTGAGAGCCGCTTAGAGACAATAGAAATGCTCCCAATCTTGTATTCAGCACCTCTAATCCGTACAAAAAAGTGAAAAACAAGACCGCGAGGACGTGACAAGAACAAGCAATTTGGAGGGGCGGAGTTAAAGGATATGCTAGTGCAATAGGGAGTTGAACCATTTGGGCTTCATGCGCCACTGAGCAACTTTCATGGCAGTGAGAGGGGCCCTGTCCAGTTCTATAAATACATCCAAGGGCTACGGTAGTTTGCTTGCAAACTTGCTGTTGTGGTTGTGGCTTCATATTGAATGAACAGATTGAAGAGTGGTACTGATCTTCTCAGTCTCAACAAGAAAGTGAAAAAGAGATCAGAATAAAAGGATATTTGATGTGATACGATCAGAAGCTTAAGAACAGCTTCTAAATAGATCTGGAGGTGTGATTGTTCACCACCACTGAAAGTGTTAACGGTAGACTAAATTAAATTTAGAAATGTACAATTTAGTATGACACCTCTGGGACGTGCCTGAACTGCACAATGGCACATGCATTTTCACTCTTACGGAGTTTTTACGGTTTTTGACTAAAGCCTGGTCCAATTAAGAGAGCTTGCATGTACAGCATGCAGATCTGAAACTGGCTCGGGGGCCTCTAATGCTGCAGGACACGGGGGAGGTGGGGGCGTCTCACCCTGGCCCAACTCCAATTACACTGCCTCTAAACTTCTTAGTGTAAAATTTCCATAACTCTCCCATAGGCCCAATGAAGAGTGCAAAGCAATATTTCTGGCAGGAGTAAAAGAACCAACACAAGGGAATCTCCCTTTAAGAAAACCTGAGGGGGCAAAGCAGTAAATTTCAGCTACTTTTACGGTGGTGTTTTTAAGATCTGAGGAAATTGAGTACAGCGCTGATATAGCCTGGACGCTTATTAAGACTAGCCTTTTGTAATAGGAGAGAGGCTTGTTCTACAGCAGGTAGACTCGCCAAGAAAGGGTGATTTCACAGAAGCGGCTACACCAGACCGAGTGGTGAGACAGAAGGATTACTCACGACCTGAAACATGATGTGGACAGAAGAATGGCCGTGCTCCTTTCTAAGTCTTTCCAACCAGGCTTTTTGCCCTGGCTGTAAATGTTTATGAATCCTCTAATTTGATACCTTCAATAAACCTTCAATAAAGAGTAATTGGCGTCAGGCAAAGCTAGGTTGTATTTACCTGACAAGGTGACATGGCTAGTAAAAATGAAAACACCTTTCTGTGTATTTTTCCAGCATGCCACAGTAAACCGTTTCAAACTACTATCGGTTCTACAAGTACAACTCTGTTTTCTAAATGGTTTGCTGGGAAACATTTGTAGCGCTGTCCAATTGCAAGCAACATAACTGCCAAATGTTTTAATCCTTTGTTAATGTAGGTATTACTACTTTGTGATATTGTTCATGAAAAGATAGAATATGTATTTCAGAGTTGGTGTTAGTCTTGTTGTTTAGAATTACAGGGAGATATCCATGTTACGTTAACTTAACCAGCGCTATTAAGTTATTTAGTCTGATATTATTTGAGGTTCACTGTTTATATTTGTCTTTGTAGACGCACAAGTCGTGGAAGAAGGGCAGGCTTGCACCAATGATTTTCTCTGCAGACCTGACAATCCATTGAATTCTGTTCCTGTCCTGTTAGTGGTCCAAACCAGACAGTGATAGAAGTGCAGAGAACAGACTGGATGATAGCTGAGTAGAACTCAGTCAGCAGCTCCCGATGCAGGTTGAACTTCCTGAGCTGGCACAGGAAGTATATCTTCTGCTGGGCCTTTTTTTCGTGATGGTGTTGATGTTGGAGGCCCGCTTCAGGTCCTGGGAGATAGTGGATCCCGAAACCTGAAGGTCTCCACAGCAGTAACATAAGTGTTTACTCAGTTTGAACTCAATCACAGCTGGCGCAGACGGTTGCTGATCATGAATAATGGAGTTAGATTTCAAACAAACCCTTTTCTGTTTCTATAATAGCGACAGCAAATCTGTGCCGTAGAACTGCACCTAAGGAACTCTTTCATGTTAGTTTTAGGTTTTTAAGCAACACTGACCTGCTTTTTAACGTACCCAGCCTCAGCTTGGCGTGTTTGGTTTGGTAAAGGAGGTGACGTGATGTCAATGGGCACAGGAGACGGGGTTGACGACGTGGAAGATTATGGTTGGCACCACTCGCCTCTGGCCTGGAGGCTCTCTGGGACGCAGCTGGGAGCTCGGCTCAGGTGGAATGAGGTCATAGCAGTCATGTGAGACGTGGGTAGGTGGGGACGGAGACACAGAGCAGCTCCACAGGTTATTGTCCCATGGCTACTTCTCTTTGTAGACTTGTGTGTGTGTGCACACATGCTGTAATGTCTGCTAAAGACATTAAGGACCTGGGCCCGTATTTATCAAACTGTTAAAAGGTCTGTACTTAAGTGCTGCGCTTTAACTTCTATTCATAAACCTAATGCCACAGGTCACTTTAAATTGGTTAAGAGTAGATGCTGCATGAGAAAGCGACCTATGTATGCAGTTTGCAGGACTAGCATAGTGATTGAATAGTATGAGACTTTTAATGATTTCTGAGGAGAATTAGTGTTTATGGCAGATGTTAACCTTTACTATCCAGTTCACCTGCGTTGGCAGACAGCCTGCGGTCTGTGTAATAATCATGTAGAACCAGAAATATCCCGAATTATTTCCGGTCTAATCTCTTCAAAAGCTTGCACATCCGATTATCACTTATTTTTCTATGTAGCCAATGTGTGATGTCTGTGTGTAAAATAGTGGCATTTACTCGTGTTACAGACTCACAATATTTGCTTATTCCCAGAACACTTCCTTCCTTAAAATAATCCCCACACAGACTCGACTATAACCTTGTGTGATTTACATAATCCTTTCTAGTGTGGACCAGTATGGGCACATGATGCTGCCTATTTGACCCCCTCCACCACGGAACAAGGCGAGGATGAGCAGTATTCGGGTACAGAAAAACACACATTTCCCCTTTTTCTCAACAAAACATTTGGATTTATTTTTTAAATATATATTTTGTTTTCCAGAATGAACGTTGAATGAACAGATGACATTCATACGTGTTTGCAATCACTTTCCATGCATCTTCAGTGTCAGCACTTGTCAATCGAGTGTATTCTCTGGTTCATCATATTTCCTCCCAACTTTATATATTTATAAAATTTGTTTATTTGTTGTTATACTGAAAATATTTAGGATTCCACACCAATAAAAGACTTATATGAATAAGATTTAATAAAATGTACAAAGAATAAATGACAGGAAAGATTCACCTACCAAAATCAGAAGTTGTGCACAACAGTGCATAAGTACTTTTGAGTCCCCTACCTGTTTCCTTAAATATATGGCTGGATAGAAAGCATTAAAGAATTCTAAACTAATATGCTTTGAAAAATTGTTGCCTGCAAGTGATGCACATACATAGTATTGTTATTAACTGTTATTATTCTGCAGTGTCTAGCATAGTGATGATCATAGTCCTGCTGACAAATGTATTTTCCAGAGCGCATTGTTTTAAAATCTGATTCTTTGGAAAAAGACACGACTTAGCTGAGAAAGAGGTTAATTTGCATGGAAAATAAGTCAAATGAATGTTTTCATTTTTAAAGAATAATTGGCAACCAGACCAGATCAACTGAGTTGTCAAGATGAGCAAATGTTTCAGTGCAGCTTTTCATTCTACAAAAGACTGCGGTTCTGAGCCACTATTTTACAATCGGGTTAAAGTAACAGTCTGGTTGTACTTTATCGCTACAGCCGTCTTGGGAGTCTGTCGAGGGAAGTGAGCTGTGCACGTCCTCCTGAAGGCTCCATAATGCATCCTACAGGCCCAAACATTAACCACCCAGCGCACGTTGCACTACCCCAAACGAAATGTACAGCTCGAGATAAGAGTCTGAACAAACATTCCAGTTTTTCTTTGCTCGTGTGTCAGTTTATTTTGAACACTTCGTGTGTAGGGTCAGAGAGAGCCACTCCATGGCAGAGGATGTTGTGTCTCTGGCTCCTTCCCAGGCTTGTTTCTGCTTACATGAAGTGTCACAACAGGCAGGAAATGATGACAAAGTGATGTGGATGTAACCAGTGATCCCATTTAAAGCGCAACATGCTGCCTTCCCAGCATGTTGCGCTTATTCTCTTCCTGCACTTGGATGCGTCATGAAAAAAATGTGTTTTGAGACCCTTTCTTTACGTACAATAATCCTTTTGGCCTGAACACAGACCCTCATTTTGCTTGACAAAACACCTGAAATAGTTCTTTCCTCGCCTGATATCCCTTTACAGGAAGAGATCAGGTACTTCCCCTCAAAAGCCCGAGGGGGAAAATATGAGAAAGCTTTTTGCTGATCACTCTCTTCATATATTGTTACATTGTCAACGGAAACTGTTAAGTGAGAAATGCAAAGCTGAGTGATTGATGTTAGTTTCCAGGTGATGTTCCCATAACTATTTTTTTTCATTCAAAGACGGTGAGATTCTTTGAAAAAGAAGAAAAAAAAGGAACATTCAGCCGAACTCTTGATTAGCCTTTATTTGAATCCTGATAAGCACTAGGATCAAGCGGCAGTATCGTCAGCTGGGAAGTGTAGTGGAAAGACAGAGAAAAAAAGTCTGAAACAGTATCTGAGACACACCTGCTCTTAGCAGGTCAGCTGGTCTGTGAAATCAAGCGTCTTTTCATTGGCAGTGTTAAGAAAGTCACACCGTGCCTTGTGCAAACCTCACAATAAAGGCAGTGAGAACAGAAGGCCGGATTTGCTCTTTTGACCCTGTTGTGTTTTCACTCCTTTAGGTTTGCAACACTCTGAGCGCTGTGACTGTTTTCATCAAAGGAACACTTGCCTCCTTTGGAGACTCGCCCTTCCGTGGGAAGATTCGCGGCGAGACACAACCGCAACACGATCCCGCTGCGCATCCATTGATTACAATGTCATTTGTACACATGGATCATAGAGTTTGCATATGTGTCATATAAGTTATTTGTCTCATTTGCGCAATAAACCCAATAAGGAAAATTAACCTAAAATATTCTTCAAATTCTATATTTAAAAAAAATGTATTTATCTTAGTCTTTAAAAATAAATTTGGGCAAGGTATTTTTTTATTGGCCGCGCTAGCTATAAGATGGATTGCCATGAAATTTTGTTCACATTTTCATTTATTCATTGTGTCTTATTGGCTTTGGTGATCCCCTGGCTTTCCCTCCAGCGCCACCATGAGGTTGACAATGGCAGTTTTGTCTCAATTGGATTGCCATTAAAATTATGTTTAGACATTAAAGGTGTTAAGCACTGAATTAAGAGCACATCTATTGCCTCTCAACAGCTCTCCACATGGCGACGGCTGAGCCGGCTGCTAGCAGCGCTAACAGTGTTTACCCGAGGGGTGGCTGGAGGGTGGGTGCTACCCTTCCGCGAAGATGCAATATTCCCGACTGTACTTTTACATAGCAAATGGTGGTTTGATGTTATTTTAATGCTCTGAATATAATATAGAGAACAGTTATTGTCCCACTCAACATGAAATTTTAAATTTTAGTGATTAACTTTTCATCTTTCATCGGGTGAAAAATGTATAATCTCTAATGACACTCCCATCAGCGTTAGCTGTACTTTGTGTTTAGTGCCAATTAGCAAATGTTAGCATGCTAACATGCAAACCTAAAATTGTGAACATGGCACACATGATATGTCTAAACATCAGCATGTTAGCATCGTCAGCGTGTTGACTCACATGCTTTGCCTAAGTACAGCCCCACAGAGCCACTAGCATAGCTATAGAATCTAAGTCAAGATTTCTTGGAATTTTCAGGAATCAAGTACACTCATCACAATGTCACTGATGTTGTCACCAAGTTAAAATGTCAATGTTTCCGACAGACTACTGGACTCTTTAGGGTGTGGAGCAAATGACTTGTCCAGACAGATGATTTAATCAACAATCTACTCACGCCCTGTTTGGGAAACTTTGAAATAATCTTGCTCAAGCGAGTCAGCCACAGTGCAGTAATACAATACATCATTACATCCAGCGTAAAACCTGCAGAAGGTGATGAACTATCCGATAAAGCAATCGAGCCCAAATTGCACTGTGGCATGGGAACACGCTGTCGAACACAGGCCCAGACCAGCATACATCTCATCATCCAGCCCAGCCGCAAGTCACACATAGATGATAATGAGTCTCTGTCAGTGGCATCGAGTATTGAACCAGATCCTGTGTGTCGGGGGAACAGCTGAGGCAGAGGCACATCCCCTGTACCTCTAAGCCCTGTCACCAGCTTGTATTCAGCTTTGGCTGATTAAAACTGATGGGGTGACATGATTGTGACCTGTATGGATTTCTGATGCTTCCAGCCACACTGCCCGACTACATGTGTCTTCTGCCTTTGACAAACCCACCTGGGAGCCCTCCAAACCGAGCTGCAGAATGCATAATTCAAGAAGCAGCAGGCAATCAATACCAAAAACAGTAACGAAATGGGAGGGAGAGAGACAGAGAGAGACGGAGACGGGGAGAGGAAGAGAGAGGAGAAGGCATCTAAACTTCCCCGGCTATGTCCATCAGCAGCAGTCATAAGCATTAACTTCTAATCCTGGTGTGGGTTTCCTGTCTCTACATGAAACTTTGGCAAAGCTCAATAATCCCCTTCTGGAGTTAAATCCCTGCAGAGCATCATCGATCTTTAGGGGTTAATATGTTATCATCCTGCCACCGCTATGTTCGACACCTGATTCCCGGGCATGAATAATATGGTAATAAAAAGTTAGTTTTCAATGCAACACCTTCCACCAGTTAACATTCTAGGAGCCTGTGTTGTGCTTCCCGGCTGCATGAAATGAAATAAAATCAGAACAGACATTATGCAGCTTAATTACCATTTTAGCGATTCAAATTATGTTTTAAACATGATGTTTTGATTCCAAACTGGCCTGCAAATAGAACACGTCACAAAATCCACTTGAAACAGGGTTTTTTTTTACCGTGCAGCGTGAGATAGTTGTGTGTTTAACTTCAGTGATTGATGTATCCTTCTCCCTAACAAATTCCTTTCCATTCTGGCACTTCCTCTCTGTCACTCTCACTCGACGCTACATACAGACTGTGGTTTTGTAAAGATTAAGGGGGCATTTCTAGCATATCCCCCCAAAACAAACGTAGTAATTGGGTGCCAAACCACTCAAGGACAATGGGGAGAAAGTAGACAAGGGTCTGTGGTTAGCGTAATGAGACATAATCACTTGTGTTATTACTTCTGGCAGACAGACTGCAGTCCACACGGGACGACACACTCTGCACGTACTCCCTAACCCCACATGGAGCAGCCCAGGCGCCTTGAAACAATGGAGGTTTTATGAGTCCGATTTGAACCCATTATTGCTTCTACGCAAACGGCAAACTGTTTCCAATCTTTAATTACTTTACATTATGCCACTGGTGACCTGGTTTGGCAGGGCAAACAAGTTCCCTGAAGTCTTTTTTAGTATATGATTGAGCTTAAGACTGTTGGAAATTAAGAGGATTGATGCGTTTTTACTGTCATTATACTGTCCAAATACATCCGTTGGAAAAAAAAGATGTACTGGAGTTCCTCTGTGCCTGTGTCATGGTCGGTCTGAGATCCCCCGGACTAGTTTACTGAGAGCCTCAAAGGCCAGGAGTGTGTCCGTGAGAGATGAGCCCTGACATCCTGCAGCTGGGCAGGGGCTGGCTGCCTCTTGTGTCCACACCTGGCTACAGTAACTCACTGCACAGGACTGAGCTACAGTACAGTGTGGTTGTATGCTTTCATAACACTGTTATGCTGGAGTACTGTGTGCAGTCACTGGGGCTAAGCTAATGTGAGCCAAAACTTGTAGGCTGGCTGCTTGTCAAACCATGTTTCATCAATTGTTTCTACATGTGTTGAATACTGAAAATGTGACAGTGTAGAGAAGTCTAAAATGGCTATAATATCCTTCAGGAGTTTGTTAGAGACAAAACACAGAGCTAAAAGTCAGTAGAGTTAGTTGAGTTCGTTGTAAACATAATGTTCTAATTAAGTTGCCTGTTAAGTAGGCTAATAAGTAATCTAAGTTACATAAACTGGAAAAACAGTTCATTGTTTAGAGTATGTAGAACATTGTGCATAGTATGACTTTGTTGCAGTTTTAGCAGCTGTTGCGATAAGTTATGCTAATTTCAGTGCAAAAAAACCCCAAAACAATTTAATAGCTGCTAAAAACAGTCAAACAGACTGGTTAATCCATCTCTGTTAATCGTTTCTTTACTGGGGTCCAATTAATTTCCCTTTCATTTCTCGGCTCATTATTGCACTCTCTGTGTTCATCAGTTTGCATCTCACCTCTAATGACCTGAGCGGGAAGGCAGAAACAGCCTCAGCATTGCTGGACTTTGGCCAAAGCAAAGCCCACTAAATGGACCTTCATTAAAGGACAATGTAAGCACTAATGCAGATGGTGCAATGGGAAACATATATCGACTGCTATATTCTTGATGTTTTATGAACTTGGCACTTTTTGAGCAGGGTAAATGGAGTATGAACATGTGTATGAATATATGTGGAAACAAAACTTGGGAGTGGGAAAGACTGGCCTCTTTTTTCCCCCCATTGAACGCAAATGCATGGAATGTTGGGGTAGTTGGAACAATACAGAGACAGTCTAGATAAAGGGCTTTTAGGAGTGAATAGGTTGAATCAAAAAGGCTGCCTGAATGACTTGCCTCTGACTCTGCCAGTGATTGACACTCTAAATACAGTCATGGTGGGGGAGCTGGAGCTCCAGCTTAGGGGAAGCTTCTGCCTGGGGTTTTCCTGCTCCCTTGTTTTTAATTAGTCACACTGAAAACTGTAACTGGAGCCGGGCTTAAACAAATTAAATTCCTACATAATAGCTAGTTTTAATACAATTGTGGAGCAATTAGGATGGATATTTGTTGCCGGCTGGCATAATAATGCACGCTGTGTCTTACTTCCTCTCCCTCCCCTCTTTGCAGTGTCGAAGTGTTTCCTGCCAGGGGATTTCTCCGTGGGCACCAAGCACAGATGTGCTCCCGAGTACAGCATATGGGGCTCTGGCACCATCGCAAACATTGCTCCAGAGTAGAATTTACTCACGTCATTCCCCAGTCCTGTAGATATCTTCCAATTAGAATAAATTACTATCTCTCTGTAACCAAGATTTGGTTTGATTTCCAAGATAAGCTGAGCGTGCCGTATGCAATTTGTTATGGACAGTTGTGGCAAAAGAATTCACTATCCTGGCAAAATTTTGATTGCGTAGCATACACTACCAAACTATATAGGCAGTGTGCAGCACCATCAGCTTTATGACTGTCATAGCTGTCAAATGTCTCGTTACCCCATGTCAAGTCAAAGGGGTATTCATATTTATGTCATGAGGCTGCACTGTATGGGAAACTGTGGTACAACCCATTATTTATTGAAGGATCAGTGACAGACATTGTACCTGAGGAAGTCTGAAAAGTAAAAAATAACATTTCTCTTCCTTAATAAGGCTGTCTTGTCAAACATTTATGGGACAGACAGAAAACAAGGACAGAGGTGTACGTTTATTGACATCATGATTGGGGAAGGCTGTCACAGGATACAGGTTAAGGAGATTACCAAAAAAAAATAATCAGGCATTGTGTTTGGAGGAAGTGCTTATCGCTGAATTTCCCGAAGGTCTTTTCAAAAGACTAACAGGCTATGTTTCACTGGGTTATGTGTGGGGATTTGTGCTTGTATTAAAAACTATAAACCATATCTATTACCGAAAAATCTGAAACACAAGAGCTTCACGCCAATACTAGATTTCCATAATTTTAGAAAAAGAAAAATAGATGCCTTGTCATGCATTGCCTGCAGGCAAAGTTCAAATGCTGGAGTATTATTGATATGAATGACTTCTTAAGAATAAGAATAAGGGCAAGGATTTAACAAATCGATTATGCTTTGCATAATTCATCTAATTCATCAAAATGCTATTACTGTACATATACAGCTAAAGACATAATGTGTAATATAGAGTGGTGGGAAGTACATTTAATAAAATATTATACTTAAATACAATTTAAAAGTAGTTGAACTTAAGTATATCCCTTTTTTGCTACTTTATTCTTCTACTCTATTACAATTCAGAGGCAAATATTGTACATTTTACTCCACTACATTGATCATTTCAGATTTGGCTTGTAAATGTAACAAATGACCATTTAATAAATTATTAAGAATTGTTTTAGATTAAAACTACCAAACCTATATGAAGCAGTTAAAATTATGTTGACCAGCAACAACATTAAGTAGCACTAAGATGGTAATGCGTCGATAATAATCATCCAATGATATAATAATATGAACTGATGAGGGTCATTTTGCAAAGTACTTCTACTTTTGATCCTTTAAAGCTGCAATAACAGACGTGTTATCTTTTAAGTTGACATGGCAATCAGTTGCTGATTTACACATCCAGTAGACATGGAGCAACCATAGACTGTATATAAGAAGTGGACGCAGTCACCGTGACATCACCAATTGGTTTGTAGACTGCCGTTTTGAAGACTCGAGTTCAGTGTTTTGGCCGTCGCCTTCTTGGTTTTTGCCACCAGAAGTAATACGAGAGGGTGGAGCTAAGTACAACCGTAAGCTGAATAAGACATTTTTAGACGACCAAAATGTTACAATTAACTTCCATGACCTTAAAACACAATGTGAAAGGGTTAAAGTTGTAGGACAAAAACAGGGACAACTCCCAGACCAAACAATGTCTGTCAGGTAGAGTGACCTGTCGATCCCAAGGTAGCATACCCTGCTTTACGGTCTATTTTACTCTAAATGGGAGCATAATTTACTTCATGAACAATGTTTACTGGGGTAATAAATCAAGTGAGTAGTAGGGTCATTCTCACAGACTACTATCGGATTTCTTTTTGCAACCAGAGGAGTCGCCCCCTGTTGGCTATTAAATAAAATGCATGCTTAAGGCACTTCTGCAGAGGCTTCACTTTTCTGACCCGGCGGTTGCTGCCTGGGAACAATAGTTCCATTCATTTTGAGTCGTGTTACTGGCCACCTGAAGAATCTAAGTCCAACATTCACTCCCTATTTTGCTCTGCTTTGTTCTCCACCATACTCCTGAGGGAAATTGTTGTCTTTTTAGCAGCAAAAGCTCCACTTTGTTTAGCAGCAGAATATTTTTTCCACCACTAGTGCAACTAAAGCAACAGTTTCAATTATAATTGTTATTCTAATAAATAATGCAGATAGTTGCACGCATCAGCTCATCATTAGCAACAATGTTGCTGGAATTTAGCAAATGAGGCAAACAGGAGAATAATACATGTCCCCGTTGGTGCTTCAATTATTGATTCAAACTCTAATTACACAATTATCAGGCAAATGGAGCTAGGTATTTGAGGGGCACACGGTGGAGTGCTCTGAAAGCCATAATTGGGATCCGATGGTCAGGGGCCGCTCATTAATTGACCCCTGCTGATCTGCGCTGAACAGAACAGTCAATAGAGGGCTGTTAACTATGCAACATTCACATGCACGAAAGCAAAATGTAAATGAAGATGGCAGCAGCCCCTCTGCTGGAGCTGTTGTCAGCTGCAACCGTGGAGGGATGATGGTGACAGGCTGGTAACACACTTCTACAAACCTCCTACCCCGCCGCAACATCACCAAACAATGAGAGGAGACGGCTTACACCCAGCAAAGCTCTTTGAAACTGAAGAATCAAGCGGGGAATGGTGGCGTCTGTGCCAGGAGTGAGACGCAGTACCCACTGAGCCCTGGGGGCTTTGGCAAGACAAACACATTGCCCAGAGGTGGCATCCATTTACTGGTTAGCAGACATTTGGTAGACACAGCGAAGAAGGGCGTCCATCTTTTTACAGAGGCAAAGAAGTTGTGGCACCTACTAGGGCAATGGCAGACGATGGTGACAAATAGACTCAATATACTGGACACTTGCAACGTCCAAATCTTTGATTTGTCACACTACATGTGGGCATAGAGGGACAGAGCAACTGGACATGTAGTTCATGTTGGGTTGAAGTTCCACTCAGGAGCTGGCCCAGTGACCAGGCAGCTGTCCAGTAAGCTGTCCAGCCACCCCATCAACCAGACAAATGAACAAAGTGTTTGTGAAAAGACATCAGCAGGGGGACACGCTGCACCTGGGGCTGAGTAAACTTTTTTCATCCTTTTCAACAATTCGCCCTCTTTCTTTCTGGTCCCCTTTTTATATCACCAGGGGGTATAATGCACTTTGAAATAGAAAACATTTCATACCAGCTCGCCTTAAGACAAGCCTTTGTTTCTTTCTCACCACCTCCTGTTGGTAGAACACTGTTTAATAGTCCGCTGATAATGTTCAATTGCCAAGTCCACAACAATTCCTGCATGAGGCTTAAAGCCGAAGACTATAGGAAACATAAATCACAAATTTTCTACTTGAGTTTCCAGATGGTGGCCATAATGGAGGCTGAAACATATTAATATTCAGACATACTGTGATTGACCAGCAGACATGTAAGAGCAGAGGTCAGAATGTTTATGTCCCTCATGATTATTAGTCATTGCAGTTCAAGACAGTTTAAAACATTTAGATTATGCACAGGGGTGCAGCTACATCCTGTAACAACACTGAGCCCGCAGGGATATGTGGATTAACTGTTTGACCCCCTCAACCTCACTGACTGAACACACTATAGAAGCTTTCCTTATGTGTGAGCCTGTACTATTTTTCTGTTGCATCATGCTTACACCATCACTTAGACAGTTTTGCACATCCCCACTCACCTTGAAGTGCCTCAAAAGTAACTTTAAATTGGAAGATATATTTCAATTTGTTTAAAAAAAAAAACAATTTTCTCTTTGAACATTCCTGCTCAGGGATGTCGTAAGAGTCATCGTGCAAGCCCAGGGCTGCATGCTCTACATTTCTATTGTAAGCAAACTCCAGAATGTATCTCAGTATGTCATTTTAAAAAGGTCAGGGATAGTTAGGTTAGTCCAGTTGCAATTTAACCACAGGATGACATGTTTAAAAAAAAATGCGGTCAATTTTGTGTCACGCTTTGGAGCCCAATTCAGAGTTGGATGAAAAGGCACCCATATCTGTACAGTAAATATAAGGCTAGAGCCAGCAGCTGGTAAGCTTAGCTTAGCATATGGACGAGAAAACTGGCTTAATTAATATATATTTACCTTAAGAATATGAGTGGTATCAATCTTGTCAATTAACTTTTGGGGAGAAAGCAAGTCAGCATGTTTATCAAAATTTCAAACGATTCTTATTTAATGTCATCTTTTTAGAGTGAAATTGACATAAACCATCCAGTCTGAATCCCACGATTCAGTGCAGTGAGAGCTTGGGTGTGAATCTTGTGAAACACCTTCCTGCAACCAGAGGACCAGGCTCTTTAAATATGTATGCTAATTCTGGGCTCTTTTCTGGGTTCAGCGTGTGGATCCTTTTCACGGTCGTTAACGGAGGTGTAACTGGACTCAAGTGTGTAACGATCTGGTTACCCTGACATTTCTAGAGAGCCCGGTGCAGCGGCCATTCGGAGGGTGGCCACTGGAACGTTAGCCTAGAATTCAAATATAGATCTCAACCTCTCTGTGGCAGCTTGTCTTTTACAGCAGCGAGCTCCAGCAAATCACACTGGAATTCAATTATTTGCAACAGAAATTTCATTTTTCTTCCCCCCCCCCCCACTCACTTTATCGCTCACTTCATTGCTGTTTTTCCATGAAGGAGTTAACAAGCTGTGTAACCCTTCCTAGTCAGAATTCAACCGCTATCATCACAGTAGAAGTGTGAATAAGAGACTCATTCTTCATTGTCCGAGACTCGTCTTAGTGGGAATTCACACACCGTGTCTGGAGTCTGGAAAATTGCACTGCAATTCAGTTCTCCAGACAAGGGAATAGCTGTCAACTCCTGGAATGTTTCTGTGAAAATAAACAATGCTCGGACTGCTCCCTGTGTCTTCCTGTCTTTCCCCTCTTAACTCTCCGGTTTAACCCTCTCCGTTGGAGCCTTGAGGCATAAAACAGTTGCGGCAGAATTGAGAGAGGAAGTAAACCAGAGTAATGTGTCCTCAAGGTTGGAGGCAGTCAGTTCTGGCCCTGAGAGTGCCATCTTTCAACTCCTCAGCAAAAACATGTGTTCAAGGTACAGTTACAGGATACCATCCAAGTCAGCCGCAGATCATATTAATCACGTGTCTTCGTCACGGCACTAAAAAAAAGGGATGTTCAGCGCTTGATGGTTTTCGCAGTGTACACAGCTTTGCAGGCAAAATTTGTTTGTCAACTCAGTTCTGTGTGCACATTTAGAGGCCGGTTGCAGAAGTCACAAATAGCATTTTAACGAGTCATTATAGTAACTAGGTTCCACATAATCATGTGTTTCTCTTGCCAAAGTCGTTGGTTGATCTGATTTGTAAGGTCAGTTGAATCAGAATGCAAACGCACTGTATTCTTGTGCAAGAAGATCACTTCAGTCGATGAGCAAGGAAATTAATATATGTAGTTCTAAAAAATAAACAATGGAAAAAATACTTTTAGTTCTAAAAGGCACAATAAAGAATATGTAATGTATGTGTAGTAAATGGAATACGTTTAATTATCAGCCTCTATGAATTAGTGGAGCTGTCTATTTACAGTAAAAGTAGATTTTTGACAGTCTACATAGACTTCCCAATTAAAGTAAAATGAAAGACACGTTTCTTTTCACAGCCAGGAGAAATATGTAGGACAAATTAAACATTTTACATTTAACATTTCGGGAAGTATTTAAAAAGAATAAATGATAGTAATTTTGGTATTGGATACTGGTGGATATTAATTAATTTACTGTTCAATTTAAAGACATCTTACGACTTGCCACGAAAGATTTTCTGCTGCTAACCTCCGGGAATGAGGAAACATAAAAAGGTTTTGAAAACCGCCTTGCACCCTTATTGGCCGAACATGCTTCGACCAAGTCCTAGAGACAGCTGAATGAGGTTGTGTTATTTACAGCACATTTTTAAACAGAATACTATAAAAGGGCCAACGCATCTACAAGTCAAATTAATCCTCTATATTGCTATGTTTTAAACAGCCTGACGCCTTCAGAGTATTGCAAACATGCTAACTACGAAAACTATGTTTCAACTGATACTAGTGTCATGGGTTGTATGTGTAACATGAGACACCAGCAGGGGAAAACATACAGAGTGTATCCTTTTAAAGGGCAGAATGACTTACAACATTGTGTATTATACTGCGCAACTGATACATATCATCTTCTCATGGCTACCTTGTGATGTATTGTCACCTGATGAAGCCACCACATATGACTCTTCATTACTCGTTGGTGACCGAACATTCTCTGGTGGAATAGCTTGAAAAGATTCAGCATCATGCCAAATCCGGATAACTTTTCGAGTAGTATGTCGGATCCAGAGAGATGGTAAGAGGGCATGAGCTGGCAACGGCACAGATCGAGCGTTCTCTGGTTTCGTTGCCTTGGTCCACATACAGAAGCACTGCGGCCATCAACTTATTAGGAGCCGGCTGTCATCGGGGGAATTTGCAGAGTGAGTTTGTTATTGGATCCTGGGGGTGTTGGTGGAAAAGCAGTCAGGTTGTCTTTCTAGACTTGCCGTTTTACTGTTTCAACTGCCAAGACCGGGGTATTACTACATCTTGGCTTCTTGGCACCGACTGCTGAGGACACATGAACTATCGGTCACGGACCCCAGTGGTTCTGTAATAAGACACCCAGCTAAGAAGTCGATAATAAACCATAGGTCCACTTTTTGCTTTCACTAAAACTTCACTTCCTATATGGATGCTGTCATACAAATTGTGAATTGTGAAATAAGACTTCAGAAAGAAGGAAAGATTGACATCATCCCTCAAGGGAACAATGTTTTGCATATGTTGCACCTCCAAAGATCAGACTTCATATCCTAATAGTATTTAGCTATTAACATCATTACAGATGGTAATGATGTAAAGCGAAACATTAACCCCCTCCATAGTATACAAATAGTTTGAAACAATATATGGTGAAGGATTCTTTTTCTGGGAATATATGTACCAAATTGCATAGCAATCCATAGATGTTACCTAAAAACCAAAGGTGTTCAACCCAAATGGTGTCATTGCAGGAAAGGTCGAGGGTTCATCGAAGTCAGTAAAAATACCCACAACACTGTACAGTAGATGTTTTAATGTAATATGACTAAGCCCATATTGTGCCTTTGCATACCTAATAGGCTTATGTGAATGTGCTGATGTTCGTTTTGTATTCCAGTGCAACATGCAAAAGACATCGTTTAACTTAAGGCTGCTATGAGATGTTGTTTGTTGGGGGAGTAAAGGGGCAGTGTGAGCTCTATCTGCGGCACGTACGCTGTTCTGCAGCTGAAACTCAGCTTGGCAGTTCAAATACACAAGGCCCAAACCAAATATTGCTCTTTGAGATCCACCAGGCACTTGATTATTTTCCTTTCAAACGAAGTTTCATTATTTTGATGGTGTCCGTCCACTTGGTCCCACATTTTTGTTCCCCCTTATAGTGTATGAATATTACCAGAATTCACATAGA
This sequence comes from Anarrhichthys ocellatus, assembly GCF_004355925.1. Taxonomy (NCBI): domain Eukaryota; kingdom Metazoa; phylum Chordata; class Actinopteri; order Perciformes; family Anarhichadidae; genus Anarrhichthys; species Anarrhichthys ocellatus. Next base: position 1,389,009 of record NW_022280093.1, read on the forward strand.
AAGCATAACAGGGAAGCCAGTAAGGTTCACAGAAGACTTTTAAGTTCATTTTGTTTTCAAGTTTGACCATAACACCAATTTCATGTTGTAACTTTCTGATGAAACAGAACACTTGGAAGACTTCTTCTTTTATTTTGTTACACAAAGCAAAATGCAAACGTGCAGATGGGGAAGTTTTCACTGGCCACAGCAAATAGACTCAGGTCTGTCAGATGTGATCTTGGACTTGGCTACTTGCAAATAGCAATCAAATACAAAACACAGTTAAGCTTCTCTGATATAAGTTATGTTTTGGTAAGATTTCAAGCTAGACAACACAGAAACATCATCCACAAATATTCTTTCACCGTCATTAAAAGTTTGTGTCATTTTATTACTGACATCTGCTTTTTGATTAACACATGTGAGAAGGAATTACAGCCACTGGAGAATTCAAGGTCAAGTTGACTTTCCCTGTCACCTCCTTAACGTGGCGTGAAACCAGTAATACATTCTGTTTAATGGAGTGACACAAGGTATCGCTGTGGGCTGGGCCAGACGGGTTTGATCGTGACCATCGAGCCAGAAAGTTGGTGCTAAGCGGCACAAGGCTCACCAGGAGCCCTCCTCTATTTCAATGCGCGGCCTGACAGCCAGCATTTCGCTGATGGCGACCTAATAAGGCCTGGCGTGGAGTGACCCCTGTCCAGGCCTGCTGACAGCCTCCAACGCCACCTCCCCCACCCGCACCCCAGCCCCCCCGCTCGAGCCATCAGGCGGCCCCTTCATCAAGGAGGCCCATGCGTCTCTCCACATTGGGCCAAACTTTAACTCTTATCATGGAAGGCCATCGCTCGTGTCAGATAGGCTTAATGACTCAATCCATCCGATCAAATACAGGAGACGCTGGTATGCTAGGAATGGGACTGGGAGTGTGTGTGTCTGTAGTGGTGGTGGGGTTGAGGGTGTGTGTGTGGGGGGGGGGTTGGTATTCTGTGTTTTGCTGCTACTCCAAAGGAACAATTTAATTGTTTCCTTCCAATTTGGAACACAAATACACTCAAACCCAACCCAGCATGGCAACACAAAATACAGGGAAGTGACAGTTAGAAATTAGTCGGGGCACAACATATCAGTTGGAGTGAAAAAGCCAATCCAATTATCTTGCAGACCTATTTTATACATAAAGGTCTACATTTGAAGGCATTGTTCGAGATTTGGGGAATTATGCCTATTGGGGTTCTTGTCGGGAGTTATGAGAAGATCAATACCATGGAGCTATGGCTAAATGGAAGCTAGAGCCAGCAGCAGGTTAGCTTAGCTTAAAGAGTGGAAACAGGGGAAATAGCCAGCCTGGCTCTGTTAAATGGTAAAAAAAACAAAAACACCTGCAAAGCTCACAAAATAAGGTTTTTGTATCTTGTTTGTTTCATTTGTACAGAAATAGTTGTGATCGAGTGTTATCATCGCAATGAGGTTGTCAGATTACAGGACTCTAGCATGAGCTAAGCTAGGCTAGTCGTCTCCCCCTGCGATCAACATTATCAACTTTATCATGTATTTACTTACATGAAAGTGGTATCCATCTCATTTTTCCATGTGCATTTTCAAATATATCAAAGTAATCCTTTAAACAAGTTATTACACGCACATAATTTCAAGGAAAAGTAGCTACCTTTCTTTTCTTAATTACCAACATATATTCTATTGTGTAATAATAGCTGTTTAGCCATGCTGTGCCTTTAAAACTTCAGCCACCTGTGGAGGCGAATGGGACTTATGATCACAGATACATTTACAGCACAGTGGTACATATACTGATTTCATATATTTCTTGAGCAAAACTAAAATGTCTTGCATGTGCAAAAACCAACAGAGATAAAGCAGAACAATAGGTCACTTTGCAATGTGTGGATTAACTGACTCTTTAAGGCCAGAGAGACTAATGCACAATCCAGTGCATGGTGCTCTTAAAGCAACAAAACCTCCTGTGCATTCTGACAAGCCATGTCATGACCAGGCCCTGGGCTTTGGTAATGGAAGGCAGACAAAACATTTTCTCTGCTCGATAGCATCTGTTTGCATGTACAGAGTCGAGCAGACATCAAGAGCAGTCGGCGTGTGAGAGCGAATGGGTGTGGGGGGGAGATTGTGACACATTTCAGACAAGTGCTAATGAATGTAAACATGGCAGCGATGAAGACAACACATCATGAGAAAACCTCTGTGGTGAGAGGGTAATTTAATCCTTTTTTTGTTGTTGTTTTCAAACACCTCTCGCCCACCGCGGCGCTCTTATCGGCCTCATCATTGGAGACGTAGAAAACAAGCACGGGATGAGTTGTGTCAAAGAGACGTTAATAGAGAGGGAGGGGCAAGGAGACCTCCTGTTGAGAACATGAAGGAGGACATTTTCGCTGCAAGGAAGGTGAAGGACACCTTGGGGTGCAATCCACTTAATGAAAACAGTGAGGAAAGTTTTCGTTTTCCTCATTAGGAAGGAGTGTTGTTGGGCTGCGTGAGTCAGCGGGGAGCTGATTGAATTTGTCTTGGTTCAAAAACACAATTACTTGAGGGAGAAAGATAAAAATGCCTTCAATTAGCTCTCAGCTTCCCGCGAATAAATATTACATGGTGAATTTTGTTTCTCATTAATAAGTTCATTTTCTGATTTATTTGTTTATTTCCTGTAGCTACTCTATGCAGTAAGTATCAGGGGGCTATAGCACCTCTTTGTTGTGCTTATTATACAGAATGCCCCAGGGTTATATATTTCCATAATCAGAGTGTGACATCAGCCTGTATAGAAGTTAGACAGAGAGGGTCCACCCACTGACCTGTGACCTGTGTTGACCCTCATTAGTCAGACCCACACACGGCATCTGTGCATGAGGCAGTCGGTTAACCTTAAGGGCACGTCAGCCCCGTCCGTCTCTGACAGCAGTCGGGCTCCAGCACATCCAGCACTGATTCTCCAGTGCTGTTTTATCAACCACCATCTTGAAATATGACACTTCACATCACATAACTTTGTTTAAAGATGGTGGAATTTGTTTTAAGAAAATACAGTAGGGCCCTTCGATTTTGTGACAAGTAGTTAGAATTACAAATATAATTTATGATATCCATAATGTCTATATACTGTATATATATATATATGTCTTAAATTATAGATTGTTGAAAGGTCAGTCGATTTTAAGTGATCAAGGTGAGCCTTGAAAACATCTATGATAATTAGCATGCGATTAATTATTCACACGATTTCAAGTCTCAAAGTATCAAAACTGAAATATATTCAATGCAGCTGACATTCAAATTTGTTCCCTCGAAGTACTTTATTTGTCAGTCAATCCAATTTAAGAATAAAATCAAAAACAGAATCATCCTATTTATATTGTAAGTGAATTCACCGCATCGCATTCAAGTCGACAAGCAGTGATACAACAACGTGCAATGCATCATCAACGGGACAAGGACAGATAGAAAATGCAATGCAACACTATGAATTTGAAGGACAATGTATTTTTTTTTCTTCTTTTAGCACTCCATCCGATGTGTTAACAGAGTCAGTCATCACAGGCCAGACATGTGCTCTCACAGGGGCATCCGCCGGGATGCCATTTCTCATGGCCCCTTGGAAAACACAATATACAAACTTCGTTGTAAGGCTGGACCACCTAGTGGGAGATAGAGACGGCAGTCACGGCTCACAAAGTGCTCCATTCAGAGAAAAGGCTTATGCAAAATAAACACCTACAACATGATAAGGGACGTCATATAGGCAGCAGACAACTGGTCCAGTGTTTACTTAGGATATGAAGCAGACATGCTGGCACATGAATGGTAGTTTCTGTCTTCACAATGTGCCTATATTTTGCGATTTGTGAAAAATTCAAACGAAAAACACTTTTTATCCATTTATATTTTGAAGTTCATTTATGTCAAAGTACATTTGTGTTTCTAATATTTCATCTAACATGCTAGTATGCTCAGAGTGACGATGCTAACATGTTGATGTTTAGCAGGCGCAACGCCTACCATGTTCGTCATTTCAGCTTAGCGTGTTAGCATGCTAACAGTTGCTAACTAGCACTAAACATAAGGCATCGCTGAGCGTGATGGGAGCGTGACTAGTTTTGTGGGAAATTTGGTCATAAACCAAAGTGTAGGACAAATTAACATTCTGACCTTTATTATGATGCTAGATGAGACCTGTGTAATACAGGGACACATGCTCCAAACAAATAGGGGGAAGCATTTCCCCTCTAGCACAGGGTCTATCAGTTAACAATCATCAGATATAAAAAAGAAAAAAAATGCAACTACTAACTAACATCACGGCAAGTTTACGCAAAATTCAAGCAAACTGAAAATCTAAGAGCCATTCAAAAAACACATCGTATAATCTTATCCTGTGGCGTCGGCAAAATGACCAGCTCAGTTTTGGAATCAGAAATAAAATGCTGGCCATATCTTACGCATTGGACCTTTTTAAAGCCTCCAAAGTTATTATAATTCATCCTGAGGAGAGCATGAATCCCTGTATTTGCCATGGCAATCCATCCAATAAGTGACATGAACGACCCCTTTCACATTGTCACAACGTTATCTGATATATTGTTATTATGAAAATACTGATTATAGCTGCTTTATTCATTCATTGATTCCAAAAAAGTTGTTTTCGAGTTTATTCGTTCTGTAATATCATTCTCGTCAGAGGCGGCCAACGGGAGAGGAACAGCAATACCTCTCCCCCTTCCTTGACTGTTGTTATGACCGTAACCTCTGAAAACATCCTCACTGTATTTTATCTCCCCTGCAGGCTGTGACAGGAGAGTAATGTTTAGACTGTGGTGTTGAGATGCATAGCCGCACCTCAGTCAGCTCAACTTGATCTGTGAGATTACCGAACCTGACAGACAGTGCAGACTGCAGTAGGTAGGACGGATAAAGGGAACGGCCCTAGAGCTGTTGCATCCTTTCAGAAATCTTCGACGTACACGCCGTTGTGCTGTCTTGTTTTGACATCATGGCCTCTCATTTTGATTCCTGCCTGCACAGACGCAGCACGAGTGGACGGAATTAGCCTCGGACTGATCTGGATGCGATTACAAAATAGCACCGACTGTGAACGCGATCCAGAAGAGAGAATAAATAGAGATAATCTTTCTTTCAGAAATAACATGCAAATCTTAATGGATTGCTTCTACCTCCCTCCTCGTTTGAGTCATGTGCCACAGCTTGTGTGTTTTCAACGTGGCCAATTATAATCACAATCGCACAGCAACACCAAAAGTGCATGTTTGACATTGCCAAACACTGACAAGAAAAATAATCATAACTGCGAGTGTTAATACTTGCTCACGGGGCCCATGTTTTATTCATGGGACATCTGTGCCACTTGGAATCAGCCTGACGCTTCGCAACCAAAATAAGTCATTCAATTATACTGATGGACAAACATTTGCTGCCTTTATTTCACTTTTCTGTTTTGCAGCAGCCCAAAACTTAAGCCCCCGTAACAATGCATCAATAATCTCCCAATGCTGCATATCACCTCAACTGCCAATCATAGGACGGACTGGGGCCTGTTTGCTTCCCTGATTTGAAATATTAATACAGGTTAGCCTTGTGAGATGCAAAAACCTGGACTGGGGCACATGCTGGCACCAGAAGCAAGGCCGCAGCTTGACAAGGCAAACAAGAAGCCTTTAAATAAATGATGAGTTTAAAGGTTCGGAGAGGCTCTCTGACATGAAATAACCAGTGGACAATGAGCGTAGCCCCGACCCAAGCATTTCAACGCAACCTCGTCAGCATCAGTGGAGAAAAACAAATCCTACATTGACGTGCCTTTGTACAGCCAAGAACGCAGAGGGGACATGCACATGCACGTGGCACCGTCTGGGCCGGAGTAAGTCGTGCTGGCTTGAAGCGGGAGACACAAACGATAACGAGCCGGAGCCCTCTTCTTTACTCGCCTCGCCTCTCGGAGGAAAGGTTGCGGTGTGCACTGCCGCCTGTAAAACTGAAAACCCGTTTTTCGCTGACAGGCTGGATGCTCGTTCCGAGCACGGAGAAGAGGGAGAGTTATTTTAGAGGACAAATAGTGTTGTTTGGCATAGAGCAAAAGCACATTCCACCCTGATGTATGTCTTTGGGGGGGGAAGGAAGCTTAAGCACCCAGCAATCGTTGGCATGTGGATACCGGATGAAAAGTAAAATACATATAATTTTTATCGTATTGTGAGCTGATGGATTTCCTGGTCCCTCGAATGTGATGGCGGTGGTGGAATGAGAGAATGCAGCATGAAATGTCGAGAGCTGGCACAGTGAGGGCCTTCACTGAGCCCAGGCCTTGGCTTCCGGGGATTTGTCCAGATGAGAGCTGAACAGGCCTGAGGATCTACTGGAGCCCTCCACATCTCAGTTCCCCCATGTGTGTGTGTGTGTGTGTGTGTGTGTGTGTGTGTGTGTGTGTGTGTGAGTGCATGCTGGCGGATTGGAGACTGTAGACTAAGTACTTTTTCCAGTTCTGAACAAAATGTTGAGGGCTGTAGAGTCAGGGGAGGGCTGAAGAAGTGGGCTTCTGCTTCAGTTTGACAAACATGGGTGAAAGCTGATCCAGTATTGCATTCAAAAAGGCCTCCGAAGACATTGGTGTGCAGCTCGAAAAACATCAACAACAACATATATGTAATGAACCCCCTTTTCCATAAAGACTCACCAAGTAATATGTTACAATGACAACGGTAAAAGATTTACCACTTGAAATTCTGCGTAATTTTTGACCCAATGGGTAGACCAAGGTTCTCATATCTGCCTGAACACTGTTTATTTTGTCGGCTTTCAATTTTTGCCAGCAGATTTTATCGGCTGTACTGAGCATGCTAGTTAAGCTTCATGAGTTTTTAAAAAAATAATTCAGTAAAAGGGGTCTTAAAGTGCAACTGAAATATTGTCCTTTTTGTGTACTACAGGGTAGATATCTGCACTGTGATACACTATTCTTCTAAAAATCTGAAACAAAAAGGTAGAAATGTATATTTCATATGTTTTGGTTGCATTATGGGGGCCCTTAGTTTTGCATTTATTCAACGGTATAGCGTTCCGCTATGTGTCTATGTAGATGGAGACCTCATTTCGATGCAACCGATCAAACGATACTGACACATTCCTCCTGCTGGCTGAGACGAAATGGAGCATTTCTGATATTTTGCCAAATACCGTTGTAAAGGAAGACACCCTAGGTGAGTAAGGTAACTTACTTACATTAAGACAATTATTTTTGCAATACAAATTCTCTGAAATGTTACATTTAAATATGCAAATGAGGCAGCATCGTTTTAAATATGCACTCATTTGCAGAACAGAAATCTGAACATTCGATAAAGCCAGGTTCAAAATTCTTGTTTCATTTTGTTGACATTTAAGAGTCAAAGGTTTTTACTGAGGGAATTTACAGCATTAAAAAAATAGGAATAAGATGTTCAATAAATCAGGTTATGAATGATGTATGAACAAACCCTTCTGTACAAACCTTCAGAATATGGGATGAAACTGGAATGGTCGGTGTATGTAAGTGCTACTGAAGTGGAGAGTCTCAGAAAACAACTTTAAAGATATGTATTGTAAAATGCCATACATTTAGGAGACACTTCAAGTGAATAGTGTAAAAAATGTAACTACTAGATATCACCATGAAACTTCCCCAGATAATTACTAACATCAAGACAATTATTTTTTTGTTTTAAAAGTTTTCTGTCATGTTTAAATTTATAAATTTGACATTTTCTAACACCAAGTGGATGCAAATCGATACATAAATACATAGATAAATACCTCAATGTATTTTGGATGTTTTCTTTTCCACCAGTCAGTTGATGGAAGCAAAATAACCCAAAATCTCCACAATGACCAGTACATGAAAAACAATGTTGTCGCCTGTATCTCACCTTAATAATAAATAAACAAAAAATTACATTTTAAACTTTTTTTTACTTCAAACAATGATGACTAAATGTGATTTCAGCTCTGAATATGCACTTAATGCAAAGTTCTGGGTGCCAATGATTGAGGACATATATGTGACTTGGCTTTGTCAAAACACAAGCAAACAACACTATGATTATATAAGAATGAGCATGGTGAAGAAAGTGAAACAGTGACATTTCGCAATTCACTTTTGCAAGGCCAATTGTTGAACGCTTCCTCATTCTGTGACACAGTATTTTTTAAAACAAATTGGTCCGTGTTGCTCAACTGTATGTGTTACTCACTGATATTCAAAGATCTCCCAGCTAGCTGGTCGCTCGGCAGACAATAATGACCAGCAGCAACCACGGCTGAGCAAACAAACGTTTTAAACCTTAGTTATTATGACATTTGAAATGCCAACATATACCACAAGTTTCAATGGTGACAAGACCATTTTCCATTTATGCAGCTGCACAGGGTCAATTACATTTCTGTTTGAGTTATTTTGGCACTGTATGGACAAAGTGTCACGGTCGACTGATTCTGAAAGCACTTTCTTTTTACTTTTTTAACAATGCAGTGCCAAATTGGGGAAAAACACAAAAACATCAATGCAAAAGGGGAGCCTTGTTAATATTCTCAACCCATTTGTTAAGGATGACTCTCCCTTCATTAGACCTCGGCTGTATCATAAGCTAAACTTCCCCCTAAGCCACAGAAATTGGCCCTTTGTTGACTGTTTTTGTCATTAAATTCCCTTCACCCAGTACATCGTTTCCACCTAAAAAGAAGAGAATATCAGGGAGAGAGGAAAAGAAAAAAAAAATCAATTACACCTTGCACTTCTGAAGGCATGTCAGGGGCTTTTCAGCATTTGGAACCTAATTAAATTAACCTCAAAGGGAGAGGGACTGGAAGCGCAGCCAGGGCACTCGGTGCACGGCCAATGATTAGCGCATCGATTTATTAAAATGGGCCGGCAAGCCAGACAAGACGAGACCCTTTTTCCCGCCGGGGTCTTGTTTACTCCAGACTGAGACAGTTAGAAGCGTTCTGCTCTGTGCTCCTCTGCCCTGCACGGAGGAGTTAATTAGTGGTGATTGAGCAAGCATCTCTGAAATACAGTTTGAGCTGGATATAACGGGCTCTGCTTTGTCCACAGTGGCGTGGCAGTAACTCATTTAGCTCCTGGTTGTGTTCTTGCAAGACTGGACTTGTGACAACAAATGGAAACCTCAGACATTCTCTATGTAGTTTGTGTTGGATATGGAAGTATCATGACAAGATGAATACCATTTTGATGTACACCTGCAGAAAACCCCCTGTCCTTGGAAAAACACACATATGTAACGCACCGAAATGAGCGGATCCAAATGGAACGTGGGATGTTAACAACAATGCGGCAGTAAGTCACAGTGACCCACCCCAGGAAAAGGTAAGCAAACAGCAGAGGTCACGGGTTCAGAGCCCAGTGCCTCCTAATCCTCAGAATAGGCCTCCCACAGAACCTGCTTCCACAGTGGGTCATCTGGACATCCTGGCACTGACTGCCATTGTCAGCAAGCCTGTCGCCAAAAGACAAAGAATATGCTCGTCACCACACGGACGCTCTTCGGGCTGAGCCGGAGAAGTCTTAACACGTATGCTTTTTACACACAGTGACAGTTAGACATCAACTAGGAGCACAGAGGTTTTACAATGTGACATTGTGGAAAACATATATGGGTCATTCAAAATGTACATCTAGTACTGAAACAGTTATCTTTTAATTTGTCTTTTGAGCAGCCTCGATAATCAATTGGTAATGCAAAATCTCCAAACATATCTTTTTACGACTTTATGGATCAGATCCATTCATCAATGATGCAAATAACCATAAGTTACAGCCCTGTATCACTGAAATATTTAGGTCTAAATTCCATAAAGTACAGTAGGTAATATGAATTGTGCAACAGTTCGGAATAACTACCACTATATTTTCTCAACTCTTGTTAAAACACCAGGGGCCAGATATTTTGAACCTGGTTTGTTTCACAGAACCTTCTGAGAAGCCATCTTTGGAAATTGTAAAAGGGCAGAAAATAAATACTTGACAGGTGATTGAATGAACAATTTGTCTATCACCGAAGCAAAAACACCGTTTCCCCCCGGAGAAAAGCCTCCAGTACCGTTCTTTGCTCTTCTTTCAATGAGGATATACTCTCCAGTTTTGATATAACTGAAGCTATTGCAGAATCTACGCTAACGTCTTTGCCCCCATTGATTTTTAGGACAAACAGTCGCCTCACACACCTAAACTGTACCAACAGTAGTTCAATCAGGAGAGACGAGTCAAATAAAGACAATATAATTGTTTATTATTAACAGATGATATGTGATGAGAAAGTCTTTGGCGCTTGGACTCTACAGGGAGATTTGTAATCGAGGGGCGTCTGCCCTGAGCAGCAGCAAGATAAACCCCCCCGTGGAGTCCAGACACTGGTGGTGGCGGTTCATGAGGCTGATAGAATGATGAGTTGATCAATCGGCAAAGACTGGGCGGAGATGGGGAGGTGGAGGGGTGCATAACAGCACCATGAACGTACTGAAGGTAGAGAGACAATCATATTTAAAAAGAGAAAGCAGCAGGATGATAGGCCAACAATGTAATTGTTTCAGTTTTTCTCATTGGAGGCATCATTTCATTTTGCTGTGCTAGTTTTTAAAACTTTGTGAAACTTTTTTGAAGTCTGTTTTGATATGAGTAAACACAGGTTAGATGACCACTTTCCATTCCATTTCAAACCTTTGTAAAAATATACACAGTTCAGGATACTGTTTGTGTCATGCAATTCAAATGATATTTGTTATCAAATGCTTGGAGCTTGTCTCTCAATTTGTAACACAAATCCATGACGCAATCTGTCATCCCACGCTCTACAATGTCCCCATTGTTCATTGAAAGAGTTTGCGGCTCCCCTTCAGTCAGCATTGTCTTAACATTCAGCTGACTGCAACTGACTGACTGCAACATGCTATTTCACCTACAGCAGCCCTACTCATTGTGCTTGTGATAGCTGTGAACTTCTTAATCACATTTTGTCAGGTGAAGTGTCTGCTGACGCTTGGGATCTGTGTGACCTGCTGATGAAAATACACAACAATTACTGACTCGCTCCAAAAGGTGCATCACAGGCAAAATAATGAATCGACTCAAAACTGTGAATCGTCCTTATTTACAAGCTGTGCTAAGTTTGTTTAGCTTGTCTCATGTTAAGCCGCTTATCTGTAGCGTGAGGAATGTCGAGCCCATGGGTCATTTCACTTGTGTTAGTAGAAGAAATACTCCGAGGAGCAATCCAAACATTGTACGAGTGCAACCAAAGTGCCAAAGAGAACGGGGGGATCCCAGGCCTGAGTGTACATTTAATCTTAAAACAACATCACCATTGATACTCCTGTTTAGATATATTCTTTAGCTCGCTGTTATCGCTCACAATTACGATATTGTTTGGATTCCCACATCGCTCCTCATATTTCCATTGGACTGGACTGGCAGCTCGCCTGATGGAGGGCCCTCTCTGGGGAGTCTGGAAACGCAGCCGTTTTCAATGTGTCTGATCCTGCACCTCTATGCCAAGCTGACTGTAATTGGCAGCCTCTCCTCGTCATTGAGTTATTACATTTCCCCTCTCGGCTATCCCACGCACCCCTGGGAGCACTTCACACTGCGAGCGAGTCCCGCGAGTCCCCCCCCCCCTCTGCAGCGCACACAGGACTGGCGATATATTCGTCCTCATGGTATCAGAAATTGTTCTCTGCCTCTGACTCTCCATTACAGGCCATCACAGAGTTTTCCAGCGTATAATGAGGCTGAGCACGGCGCCCAAGCATTATGATTTTGAGATTCCTGAATGTCCACAATTAATGCATGAGGGTGTATACTTTACATTTTGAAAAAGAGAGGGGAACAATTATGTGCTAATGCGTTAGCAAAAGAGCCTAATGCATTCGCTCTTCAAAGAAGCAGCCACGAAAAGAAAAGGTTTACTTTTCCACAGGATGCAGGGTCCTTTCAACTTGACATCTCTTTTGAATGTTTTTTTTTTTTTTTTTTTGTGATGTGGCAGCACAAGGATGATTTATTCTCCTCTAAAGTCACCCCCAAGTCAAAAATAAACACATGGTTCAGGGGCTGCCGGTGTCACTAAGTAAACACAGACCTGCCTGCAATTAAATTCCCAGTTCTCCTCCAGCAGAGCTGACGTCTCGGTTGTGGAGAAGAGCAGGAGCGGCAGTAGGCCGCAGTCCGTTTCTTGCATATTTTCCTCGGGAATAATTGCAGACACCGTTCCGTAATCGCTCAATTTCCATATTGTTGACTCATACTTGGAGACGGATATGTCTGCCAGTGGCACAAACTGGTAATTGTATCGGCAATGCAGATGCAATTATCTAGTGCGCAACAACGTGTGAGAAAGTTGTCTGTGATTAGTTTTTCCACTATAGTTTTAGGCTCCAGACTGAGACCTGACGCTCGCCATATATCCTCCTCTCTGTGGGAATTTAAATCAGTGTTCTCGCTCCAAATGTTGCAATCAGTAAAGAAAACAAAACCTGGGGTTCCTCTGTCTTTATGCAGGCAATGTACAAACCTGCACTGGTCTCAGAGCCGTGCTGTGTGCTGAAAGAAAAGTAGGCATTATTAGTGCCAGCACATTACACCACTTTTCTTCATTTGCATATTGGATAGGGAACAATTTAATGATATATTTTCTTCTTCAGTTAACAAACTCTAGAAATGTGTGTATTTATTAAAATCCTGCATCAGCCTCTCTGCTCCAAGTGCAGTTGGGCCGATTTAATGCAACTTTAGAAAAGAACATACTCTTAAAGCCACAGGTTCCAGGTGAGCCCCTGTCATTATCCATAACTAAACTGCAGTCTAGACGACGTTGTGTATGAAAGGGAAAAGACAATTAAGGATGTTTGTCAGACAGACAGCTGGGGCATGGATTGGGGGAACAGAGGATGCAACTTGATATCTTAAAGGAAAAATCCTCCCCTAAGGACCTCCCGTGTGGATAGCAGGTCAAACAGAGACACACAGAACATTTACAGTAAAACATTTCTGTTTTTCTTCACAATAAACTCCCAGCTGCATCACGCATCTTAACGTCACAGAGTTAGTGACAAAGAGTACTCCACTGATTTAGCATTGCACACCTGTACAGTAACACTGTTGAACTCATGATGGGCAGTTAAAAAGAAAAATCGAAATCTATCCAGCATTTTTTAACTCCCTGCATTCTTCTTCTTTGTCTAAACTCATACAACGGTTTCTATATCTTACAAAAAGTTACTACTCACTTTCAATAGGTTTTCCTACGTCCCAAGTCCAGCAACACAAGTAAATTTCCGTACATTACATGCATACAGTCTTTTCAATATAAACCTCCGTCTTCACAGGAAACAAATTAGTTAGGTTGAGGCAACAAAACTACTTTGTTAGGTTTAACTACCCAGTGTGCGTTTTTGCTACTTCCTGGTTCATGATTACGTGGATTACATACAAATAGACAGGAAGTGGTGTATTGACCATCGCAATGACATTTTCCATCCCCAGAGTCAAATTTGGTTGAACACTATTGTAACACAATCTTCTTTTATATTACCTAAATGCTGTTAAATAACAACAACTTTAGAATCACTTCAGTCCAACACATTTTTAAAATGAAAAGGGTATCACATTAGCATTGCTACCCAATGTTGCGATAACAATTGAATCAACAATGCATAGGATTCAGGGTTGCCTTTAAAGACCAGAATGCAATGCAACCGTGTGGATGGTTCTGTCTTGTGGGGAAGCTATTCACACCTGCACCTAAACCACCGAAACCAACCATATCTGTTTGCTGTCAAAAACTTTGCAGGAATTCATAAACTGAAGCAGACAAGGCAGATTAATATAACACAACAATGGAACACAAGGCTTCAACACAAAATAACTTTTGTCGCAACTCATAAAGCCAACTCAGTGTAATCCTTAAGTCTGTTTAGAGCAAACGGTCATAGTTTATAAAGAATTATGTGATTTTAATGTGTTGCATTACATAGTGCCAAACTGAATGAAATCATGACATCTACCCTGAAAAGCATGGAGTCACCATTCTCTCATATCCAGGTGCCTGCCCACTTTTTGTCAACTGGGGGAAACACGCCAGTTTACATCACCTGCAATGGCACAGAGTTAGAGAACAGAGCAAAATGGGGTAAATGGAGCGTAGCAGAGAAGTTCATCTGCCAAATCTCTGCCATCTCGACTCAGGTCTTGAGTCTGGATTGAAACACACACACAAGCCTGTCCTTGTTTCATTCTCTCCACCTCACTGACTTCCATGTCAGCACTGAATGAATGAATAACAAATGACCAAAAAGGCTCCTACAACGATCTACGTGGACAGACATTTTTTAAATTAAAACACAACCTCAGAAGAATTCAGTTTAGTATCACTACGGGTTACTGTTGACTTTTTAAAAGTGTGTTATAGTTGATGATCTTCCACAAACCGTCATCCCTTAAATACAAAAATGTGTTCGGTAACGTTAGTGTGAAAGTGTATTGCTGTGACCAGGCGGCAACCTCCGGGTTTAAAAAATGAAGCCAATGTGCGAGTGCCTTAAACTTGCATTATTTCTAATGGCCATCGGGGGGCGACGCCTTTGGTTGCAAAAAGATGTCTGATTGTATAGAAGTCTATGAGAAAATGACCCTACTTCTCACTTGTTTATTTACCTCAGTAAACATTAACATGAGTTTATGGTCTCAATCGCTAGTTTCAAGTCTTCTTTCAATACAGCATGATGTTCATTTAGGGAATTATGGTCCATTTAGAGTTAAATAGACCATAACGCAGGGTATGCTTGAGGGCATGGCTACCTTGTGATTGACAGTTCGCTACCCTGGCGTTGTCCGGTCGGGGAGTTGTTCATGTTTTCTTCTTATAACTTTTACCCTTTAACAGTGTGTTTACAGTTTATCAAAGTGAATTAGTGAAATATTTTGATTTTTTACAAAACCAAGATGGCAATGGCCAAAATGCCATACTCGATGCTTCAGAACTGCAGTCCACAAACCAATGGGTGACGTCACGGTGACTACGTCCACTTCTGGTATACACCCCAAGCTGAGACATGAGAAAGGTCTCAAACTAAGTTCATTTCCGCCTGATTTGTGTGATCCAAAAAGGCCATTTTAGTGTCCGAATGTTCAAAAGATGTGGCTTGTAAAAAATGGGTCCAATATTGCTTTTGTGACGATGGAGCAGAAGAATCGCGCATAATCTGTGTTCAGCTTGTCTCCTAAAGATGAGGGGCAGTAGCGAGTCCCATGTGACACAGATACAGGAAACTGACTCAGTAGGCCTTGTCCTACAAGTGGAAGTTATGCAATGTGGGAAAAGAGGAAGAAGAAAGAAGAAGAATCCTCTCCCATCTGTTGCAACGTCCCACTACATGTCACAAGGACTCTCTTTCGCTAACATCTTCAACAGCAGTCAATCCACAAATCACCAGGTCGTATTTCCTCATCAGCTGCTGGTCGGTTCCACGCCTGTCTTCTCCACTGTGGCTCAGTGACATGTGGAGAGAGAACAAAGTGGAACGAGAGAGATATTGGAGAAGCAGGAGACTCACTGTAGATAGGTGAAAAGAGTACTGTATGGGATGACAGAAGTGGTGTTTTTTTCTGCTGAGAAAGAACACTTTGCACTGATTTTCACGGTGTATGATTGCAGTCAGAAAATGTCATGAGTAATAAACACCCGGGGCACCCTGAATTAAAGAAAGGTGCAGCCTGTACTGCAGGATTAGGGGTGACCAGCAGTGGAAATCTCCTTCTACCTTAGCTTAGCTTTCTTCCATGGATATACGGTGAAAATAAACTGAAATTGATTTATCACCCTAATGTGCAATTTCCCTTTGAGTTTCAGCTCTTTGTTTAGCTGTGCAGCCACACCTTTACCATTTTGTTCCTCTTTCACTGTTTACTTGTTTTAGGCTTAAAAATCGACTGTACCGTCTGCTCAGCACTAAACAGCAGAGAGACACGGTTAGCATCTAGCTTGTGAACATAGCGGAGCCACATATTTCCGTTAGGAGTTGGTAGAGACCAAAAACAGAGCTAAAATTTGAGTGAATATTGGACAAGTTTGCCAAATTGACTTAAAACCTGATATATCCACTGGTCCCAAACAGCCAAACCAATCAGTTATTGAGAGTGACAGCAAAAGTATAGCTAAAGTAAGGAGAGCAGTGTGGGAAAAATCCGGGAATGCTTTGTGAACCCTCTCAATTTGGAATAACAGGCCTCCTTGTTCTTCCCATTCTGCCGAGATACTGCAAAATAACCTACACATCACATATTCCTTCTTTTTTTTCAATGAGCCTGCATAGCATTAATTGTGTTGGACATCTTTCCCTTTACTACATTCAACATTTGGGAGGACCCATCGTGCTTTGTCTTATATTTCACTATGAAATTGGAAGCTACTTTCCTTGCTTGCTAATGTTAGCACAGTTTCCACTCTGACACCCACGAAGTGTTGCATAATGCTGTGCTCACCCCATTGACTGTGCAGAATATGGACATGGTCTCCAATAGGTTTCTGAAGAGACCTTGTTGAGCACAAAGGGGGTGGTTCCGGCAGTCGCCATCTTTGCAAAAAGGACACAGCCTAATTAGCAGCTAATCCAAAAATGAGCAAAAAGTTGGGACGCTGGTGGAGCTGATTGAAATACGGTTTAATATTTGGACGTTTGACTGCTTAATAGGTGATATTTAAAGAAATATAACGTAGAACTCAATGTCACAGGTGGCAAAACATTTCGTAAGTACCCATTTCAGTACTTTGTGCTTCATTTACTTTATTGTTTCCATTGGTTTTTATGAGTCATTGGTAGAGTTTCAGAAATTAGTTTGGCCATTTTGTTAAACTAATCCACAATAAATCCCAGTGTCACATTTACGGAAAATCTTAACGCACCAACTGTTACATACAGTATCAGATTTCCGTGTTGGCACGTTTCACACGTTAAGAGTCTGTGGGAGGTTTTAGTGGCATTTGGGCAGCTGTGATTCATGTCAAAACATAAATTCAGAAATCATGACAGTTGCATATATAAACACATGTGGTGTCAGTGTTTTAGAGCACAAAGTTACGATTGAGTCACAATGTGAAGTTGGGATTTTTCTCTTCGTTTTCCTTTTTTTTCTTTTCTTTTTGCCAAGTGCGGCACATAACAACCGTCCCCAGCAACCATTACAGCACCAGGTGCAGCCTGTTTCTCAATTCTTTTACATGGTCTGGTGGAAGAATATGGATTTTAATAAGTCCCTTCAGGAGCAGTGGAGGGCGTGAGCCTGAGAAAGTGGACTCAGAGAAGTGTCCTGTGCGATACATTAGATTCCTTTTTCAAATGTTTCATAATGACAAACATGCACGGTTTGAGCTTTACTGAGCTTTACTTGTAATGTTCACTGAGGTAATTTTGCAACTGCTGCAGGTTGAGGGTTTCCTGACAAACTGCACCTGACATATACAAATGTCAGGTGCAGTTTGTCAGGAAACCCACAACCTGCAGTAGTTGCAAAATTACCTCAGTGAACATTACAAGTAAAAAACTTCCAAAGCCGTTGTGCATTAACTAAACCAAAAGGCCCACTTTATTGTTGACTCGCACTGCAGCTCTTTGCACTTCAAATTTGATGCCCAATTTTGGGATGTACTATTCAGTACCATTTCCCTCACATGCTTGCTTAGCTTAAGCTTCTCAATTATTCAGGCTTGGATCAATACTCGACACACTCCTGTGAGAAAAAGCAGAGGGGAGAGACGAATTTAAGCCCCAAACTGGATCATGGATTTATATCAATTTATGTGTGGCCACTCAACCAAGAAATCTGTGGAAAACACTGCGAAACACGGTTAAGTGGGGGAACTGGAAGGCTCAGAAGGCTTCTGTTCAGTTTAACTCCTTGTTCTTCAGTGGCACTTTTTGAAGCTTTGGCCAATTATCACACCGCCAGCCTTGGTCTGTCAAAGGCGCCTTTCTCATTATCCTGTCCCAAGTTCACTTTGAACAGGGCCTCCATTACCCAAGTTTACCTCCAACTTTAACAACAAGGCTGTGTTGAGAGCGCACACTGATAGACGAGGACGAGTCACACATCAGCGGTGTCTCTAACAAGAGAGAGAGGGACAAGAACTGTCCTTTTATTGGTGGCTTAAGTTCACTTGGGAGTGAAACTTTTCATTTAGGCATTATTTTTAAGGTGAACTTGTTGGGATTTCCTGTTATGGCTTGGCTCCCCCTAGTGTTGCTTGTGACAATGTCCATCTCAAAGCTTTTTCACACCTCCGGGTTACACAGTTGTTTTTGATCATCAGCCCTCTTATGAAATATGAAGCTTGCCAGGGCGCATACAAACAAGGATAGTAAGCTGTTGACAGAGCAGAGCGTCTAAATTTAACTGATATTTATTGCTCTCCAGAAAATGACATCAGCAGTGTTCTGATGTCATGTGAAACTCATTTCCTCCATGGTAGGCCAAGACCGCACACTAGAAAGCAAACACTACCACACGTATCATTCAAGGGAACTGGGACAAAGAAGAACCTGATGAAGTAATACTCCAGACCTCTTTTCTGTTGTCCTATACTTAATTGTTTCAAGTCTTGAGCTTATTTGGAACTTTTTTTTTTTATACTGTCAGATGATGAAACAAATACATCTAAAAGGCTGCAACAATACTTGACAGCATGTCAGCTGTATAAATGTCCTGAAAAAACAACAGATCTGATGTGGACTGGGTTCCTTTTGGACCTGGTCTGGACTTCACATTGCATGAAATCAATTATTGCGTCACGTTTTTGCGTCCATACGTGTTGTTCATGTCTTTGGCCAGTTGCAGCGATGTTCCTCCCTCGCTGGCTGCATGCAGCAGTGTGGCCTCGAACCATGGTCCCGCTCTCGTCCAAAGCCAGAGCCAGAATTAGAGATGGCGGTGAAGCCTACCGCGGGCCCTTGTTGTATTTAGATTGGCAGATGAACAGCAGCTTCGCTCAAGCCCCGTTCACCATTTTGTGGGAATCGTGCCTGCAACGCTTGCGTAAACAAAGGCGCTGAAAGGCCTGTGGCTCGCTCTTTCTCTGCCTCTCTTTTAGACAGGCATCAGTCCAATGATGTGATGTTTTGGTTTAAAATTAGAGGAGGAACTCTCTTGAAAATGCAGATCCCACAATCCCATTGTTTGCAGTCACAACGCGGGGAGATGGTTTTTAGTTTTCACTGGTTTAAAACCATTTCTATAATTGAGGTGCATGAGTGCAATAATCTCTTCAGACTGCTTATATACAGTCTGACATGAATGTGTTCATCATGGTGTGGTAAGCGATAGCTCTTTCAAATGCATTATGTTTGTATTTGAGATGTCCTTTCAATTTAAATGCAGACACAAATAAACACAAGTCTGTTGCTCTACTACGAATCCCGTCACTGTTTTGAGCAGGTTTGGGATGACTCAACGTGCACCGATCTTGCCTCATATTTTCAACATTTCAGCTCTCAGCTCCAGACAAAATGCCAAAAGCAAGATCATAGCACAATGATTAAAGGAAAAACCTAAAATGAAAAATAATAACAGACAGAGGGTTTAAAATAGAGTACGTTAAAATACATGGCAGGGAAATCCTATCCCCGAGAGAGGGTCAGACATGTAATTTGAAAAAAAAGGCAAGGAGTTAAATGACATGTAGGGAGTAATTATAGAGTCCGAATAGACAGAATGAACTGAAATAATAAAATACCACCTAGGCCTGTCAAGAGTTGTTCTGTGGACCGAGGGAAAGTGGCCTTGGTTTTAGAAAAGGGCAGGCCAGCAGGCCACCACCCATCCCTTCTTTGTCGGGCCTTACGGGAAGCTTTAAGGAGAATTTAACTGTATGTGCTTTGATCACATGGAACACACATCAAACTATAAGGTTTTGCAAAAGAGTTCAAGATTACCATTCCCGTAAAAGCATCTTGTAGTCAGCCCAGTCGGTGGGAAAAAATGTTGGCATTGTAATGTCTGCAAACCACAGATATGTTGTATGTGGACGTTTTTGCATTCAGTCAGAGCAAGTGATGTATATTGAGCGATCATTACTTAAAGTTGCGTGGTAAAATATTTAGTATAACAAACAAAGTAGTCCAATAAACACAGGACTTCCCCCAGGAACCACTGATCGTGTCCCATGTGACCCCAAAAGAACACGTTGCCTTTGCGCTTGTTGTGTAAGGTTGTTGTAATTGTTACGTAACAGAACATAGGAAAGTTCGCTAAGGACGGTTATATATTTCCTCAACTTTGTTACGCTGCTTTGTTACGTTATTATTTTAACACAAACCATCATCTTCTTTCTAACCATGACCCAAGTAGTTTTGTCGCAGGTTTTCCTAAAGCTAACTAATCTTTTCATGTTAACCACATGGCATTACGCGTTTCTGCAAGCGTGATACGAGGTTATGAACCTAATTTATAAAACAATTTTTTTTAGCTCTGAAGCGTCGACATTCAACAGATCCCAGGGTTTTGCAGAAACAAGCTATGCCAACAAAAACATTTTTGCCAACTGGGTGGTTTCTATACATTTCACCAAAAAAGTAAGTCATATAGCAATGTTCTTTAAAAAAAGTGACTAAATAAAAGAGATGAAAAGTATTCAAAGGACTATTATACGAGAGAGTTATTAAAACAAAATGATCTGCATCACATCCAGGTAAAATAACCTCATCTTCTGTACAATATTCAATGAAAGGCCGAGACTAATCACATTTAAAGTTTAGGGCTCTGCGCCGGAAGATTTAATAAAGCCCCATCTTCATCATCATTAGCCTATTGAAGGTGTTGCTTCAAAGGACAGAGCACTTTATTTGACTCAATCCGCTCAGCCTGTCTGCAAATGTTATGAGTGTCACATTACCTTCAAACTGATGGATGGCATCCTCCTCCATCCAGAGCTGCCGCTCCATTATGGTGCTGTGGCTTGTCTGTGATTGATTGCGCGTGGACTCAAAGTGGAAGTGATTCATGAGAGCTTGTAGTTTACCAGCCGCGTAGCTATTTATGTGATCATATTTCTAACCTTTTATATCAGCACTGCGACGCGTCTGTCACTGAGGAGCCATACTGGGTGACAAGGTAATTTATGTGGACGTCCAGTCCGTGCTGGTGGTCTCGCACTTTGATATCAGCATCCTGCTGTCCAGCATCTCCATCCCACAGAGTTTACAATTAGTCACCAGTATGCAGCGCATGTGAGCTCCACAATGTTGAACCAGGTGTGCCTCTTGAAACATCCGGCTACATTTCGGCCTGCCTAAAAAAAAAGTGCAGACACCATTCCCTTTGTCAATACACAACAAACCACCTTTGTGACGATAAACTACAAGCCAAGATTCAGAGCCCCAGTTGTCACACACACACACACACACACGCACACACACCTCACTGCAGCCAATCTGTAGCTCTTGTTTGACAAGGGTGATCCAGAACACATTCTTCGTTTTTAGGAGTTATCACATCACCTGATGCAGTAGTCTGTGATTGGTTAACACATGGTCCGTGGTTCCAATGGTTTCCAACGAAGGAAAATCTTGTTAGTATACAATGATATTTCAAACAATAGTTTGGTTTGGGTTGGTTGCCAGTCCAGCAACCCCAGCCCATTTGTTGCTTGAGTTAGCGTTACGTTAGCCCAGCACATTGGTCTCCACCCATAAATTACAATATAATGTATGTTTTTTTCTTTAAGATAAGCATCAGGGTTTTGTTAGAACAGATGAAGGCGAACTAGCTCTGACGTCAGTACGAAAACAAACACTGCTCCTTTACTTCAATGTTTGATGAGACCAGTTAGCTTTTGCCTCAGTCTTTTAGTGTGGTGTGTGTGTAGCCACAAGTTAATATTTAACACCCTTTTTTAAAGTTCTCAGAAACGATTCAGGCCCACGCAACAACAACAAACTCATGGAGCTAGTGATAACTAGCGAACTAGTTAGCTACAATAAGATATGCTAGCAGCAGTGTAATTTCAACCGGACATTTTTTTTCTTCTTAACATTCAACCACATAGGTTTGGGTGTGCACGTACCTTTATATTAACATTAAACTAAGATTGAATTAATACTTAAGTGAGATATTTTGATTATTGAAGATAATGACATCCATCGAATAGCTTACATGACACCATTGTTTCAGTAGCAAAGGTGTAAACATAAAAAAGCTCCTGCTCTATCTATTTCCACTCCTAGTTAACATTAAACTCTTATGTGTGAAGTCATTCCAAGTCCATATTTTTGCCCAGAGAGAATGTTCAGTTTGATATGTGCTCGCATGAGTCACTGTCATGTACATTCACATGGCTGCAATAAATACATTCAAGTTCCACAATAAATCCCGTGGTGATGTTTGTGTATCATGACAACTTAACGTATAGAATGTGGATTTATATCACATGCATGGAAAATTTAAAACAGCTGAGAAACTAATGGCCCAGCTCCTCACATTCAACACCAGAATAGCTTATTACCCAGTGTAGAAACTGGAGTTTACGTGCACAAGTGAGGCCCAGCCCTTAATGGTGCACACCAAGTGCTTATCTAGGATCAGCGCCCTGGTGTCCACATCTCCTCTGTCATCTGTCAGTTAAAGGCACTGTGCATGCAACATGTGATGCATCATGCCACTCCTCCAATTGGCGAGTAACTCGATTTTCCTGCAGATGGTTGGAGAGAAGGAGAAAAAACAGGCTCAGGAGATGTGTAGTTTTTGGCAAGAGAGTCAGTGATTCACTTTTTGAGGAAATGGTGAGAGGTAATTTCTCCCCATAGCAAAGACAGGCTGTATTTTTGTCCTCATTAGCTTCTCCTAGTCAGCGATGTAGTGCAGGGTAAAACCTAACCATTTAACATTTTTCTTTGTGGTTCACCCACTCGTTGCAGTTAGGAATATCTTATAGTGAGAACTGTAATAATGTTGGTGATACAGGAGAAGAACATAGGAGTAATTTTGATCTGAATATATAATTGATTTGTGTTTGCACTGCTGGCGTTGAACCCTCACATTGGAAACTGTTGCTATAACCCTGTTGTGGGACTTTGCTATCACCTAGTGACCACATAGAAGCATATTTTCTAAGAATATACAGTATATATATGGCAATGATACACTTGTTTCACTGTATTCTCATGAGCAAATATTTACTCACTATCAAGGTTCATGTTCTGCAATTAATACGCAAATAAGAGAAAAGGTGTATTACATTTTGTTTTAGTTACCAATCGTCTGAGTTACATCTTACAAACAGCTTTCCCACGAGTGTATGTTTGGGATTGCTAATCATTATTTAACCAAGCCAAGACTTTATTGACATTGGCAGCTAATATTACAATACATTGAACCGCAAAGGTCCAGTCAGCATGTTAACACTGTGTGCACTTTTGCTCGCCCACGCGTCTGCAGTAAAAGGTGGAGGGGGTTGCGGAATACGAGGAGACTTGTTGCACTCCAGCCTATAAGCTCCAGCAGCAGATCTGCTCAGATTGATGGCCTTCTGGGATCAGCTGTGCTCCAGGTCTGGCAGCAGGAAAAAGGCTCTTCTGGGATACCAGCTTAATAGAGATAGCAGACTGTCTGGCTCTGTCTGAGCGCTACGTTGTAAGGGGCTGAGATGGATTGGTGTGTGTGTGCACTGATACACAGACATACCTGCCGTATCTTTTCCCTGGACTATGATGTGTGTCAGTCATGGATGTTTTGAAGCATGCTGAGGATAGAGTGAGTAACACTGAAAGCAGCCGGAGTCCTCTGGGGTTGAGTTTTTATTTATTTTTTTGGAATGATGTCGAAATAAAAGTCCAGTATGATTTGAGGTTATGCTCAAACTGTATGCTTTTCATTAACTTAATGGAAAGTGACATGCATGCGCCACAATTAAAGACAATGTTGAAATGACCCAGCTCATGGCACAGTCACCGTCAGGTTCTCAGTCAAACATAAAGTAATTCTGCAGACCTCTAATTTAGATAGTAAACGTTAATCCAACTCTTTCAATGAGAAGCTTAAAGCTTCTTCTTACAATTAGAATCTGTGCCTTTTTATTTAAGGGGTAAACTATAATACTTACGCAGTGACATGTACTTTGTAAAACCATGAAAAACATCTGCACAGAATCTAAATATTGGAGGATATGCATAAAACGTCCTGTAACACCAAAAGACTTCATAGTACAGTGGCAACTAAGAATTGGTGTATTTCCAGAGGAATATTTACAAAAAAAGAGACAAAATCATGCGTCTTATGTCTATAAACCAATAACTTCATCTTTGCTTGTCTCAGAAATGTTTTATCTCACAACAGTTGCAACGGTGCCAGCTTACTTTGAATTTACAGGTGGTCTACAGTTAGCCATTTCACATGGCTCATCCATCACAACTTGTTGCCAGAAGCCTGCTGTTAGCGAGGCCAGACCTCTAGTCCCGTGGAGCCCCAAGTCCTGTCCTCAGGGAGCGTCACCATCATGATAAAGCTGTGCTCCTGCCTGAGTGCTGTCTGGCAGATGTGAAGATTACAGCATGGTAATGATTGGGGAGAGTACCTGAAATTTTAAATATACTATTATTTCATGTAACTCCTTTACATAGACACAGAAGTCCCATTGACAGTGATACATTTTCATTGTAGAACTGAAGGCAGCAAGAACTCCTGTACCGGCGACATTTATAGGAGACACAATGTAACAAGACTAAGCATCGACAGCCATGCTAACCTGTGCACAATGATGATGTTAATATCATAATGTTTAGCATGCTGATATTAGCTAATTAGCACTAAAGACAAAGTACAGCTGAGAAAATGTAAAATTACAATCTGTTCCTCAATTAATCAAAAATGTTTTTGTTGGAGAAAAATGAATACTCTGTTGCAAATAAAGAGTCCATTTTCCATCTTTTCCATGCCAATCTTACAGTATGTAGCAGAACCAAAAACCAGAAAAGGCTTAGCTTTACTTATATTCAAGCCAGTGAGAGTTTTGCATCTGCCCTTCACATCTATATCTGTCCAGTGTAATGTCAATCTGGCATGTGTTACTTGTTGGCCTA
The DNA here is from genome assembly GCF_004355925.1 of Anarrhichthys ocellatus. Classification (NCBI taxonomy): domain Eukaryota; kingdom Metazoa; phylum Chordata; class Actinopteri; order Perciformes; family Anarhichadidae; genus Anarrhichthys; species Anarrhichthys ocellatus. The sequence goes on from NW_022280093.1 coordinate 1,414,149, forward strand.
CTTCTTGGACTCTTAGACTAATAGCTTTAACGTCAGCTGACAAAGCTGTCGGTGTGAAACCATATCATCAGCCACATTAGCCTTATTCAATCCATTTGAATCTGGCTTATGACGAATGTGTCCCTGAGACATGATTAGGGCTCGATGCAGCCTACCACACATCATGTGCTGTTCCTTTACCAGAGCTTCATTGTGGTGATGGAGTTGACCCAAAGGTGCAGTTGGTAACATTTAAAGCCACTATATTGCTATTTGCAGGTGCTAAACTCGTGCCATCTCACCCTACCTGCACTGTACTTGTTTAAGGCTAATAAAGCAAATGTTAATAAGCATGCTGACAAGCTAAACTACGATAGAGAACATGGTAAACATGCTGCATTCCATTTACCTCGGAAATCGGAGTTGGGGATGACGTCACACCTGAGTTGACTTTATTCCACTACAAGTCGGAAAACTTAATGGGTTTGGCTCCAGCCAGGGTAGCCATTACTAGCTTGGATTTTAATGACACGGTTGAAGTTTGTCTGACTTTCCGAGTCAGAAATCCGACACCGGGAAGTGTTCCAGTTTAAATTTCATAAACATCAGCATGTCTGCAGTGTCATTGTGGTCATGTTAGCATTTGCTTTAAAGCTCCACTCTGCTTAAGTACAGCCCCACAGATGGCATGGCGGATGGCATGGCATGGTTGTTGATACAACAACTGGGGTGGGGGGCACCAAAGTCATAGACCCAATACCAATGTCCACAGTCACGGACTCACAGAATTTGAGGTGCTCTCCCGTCAAACCTGTGAGGGTTTACGGCTGTCCCACTGTCAAATCATCGTGTGTTTGAGGGCTTTCTCTCAGACATTTTGGGCCCTTTATGAACCCTTTAAAACCCTTTAAATCTGCATTTCTGCAGACTTTGCCGAAGGGAATTACCCACAATGTATTGCAATGTGACAGTAAACACGGGGTTACCAGTGGAAGCATGGAGGCGTAAAAAAGGTAAACAAAGAGGACGGCACACAAGTGTCAGATTACATTTTTTAAGAAACATTAAGTATTAATTGAAGATGGAACATAAAAACACAGATTTATTCATCAAACATTGACAATTACCACTCATCTTGTTAGGACGGAGTGTGGAAGATGTTCAAATCAGGGAGGAAAATGTAAAATAAATACCCACAGTTGTAGCTAACATTTTTTGACATCATGGTAACGTGATATGTTGCAGCAAAGTGCTGTCCCATTCGTATTTACACCATTTCAAGCCCTTACAGCCTCTCACACTCCGTCAGGGACTTACTGACGTCACCTGGTAAATGGTTAAGGCCTTAGAGGGCACATTGGGATTGGGCCAGACACTTTCCAATTCTACCCACACTGGCTGTTACATTAGTAAATCACTACTCTGTGGATTCTGTGGACAGTCGAATAACTGCCACTGGTCTCTGCACTGCATTTAACGAAGTGTCAAATCTATAAATCTTGCAGGGCACTGGGAGGAATCGCTTTAGGGCACAATCGAGGACCCAGTGTAGCTTCACTCGTAAAAAATAACTTTCTTCAGCCACATTCCAGAGTTTGTTTAAATCGAGCAAACTGTGTCATCTCAGACACAACCTCTCTCTTACATTTGTTTAAAAAAAAAAAGTTTAGTTTAGTTTTTGCAAATTGTTACATGAGGCTCCTTCGAATCTACCCTACACATAGTCTTGTCTCCACTGGCTTTGACATCCTCCACTCTCTATCCTCCTCCCTCTCTCCCTCCATCCTGCTCCACATCCCACTAATTACCCCTCAGCAGCGAGACAGTGTTGTGTTCAGTGACATGCCGAGGCAGGCCCAGTCTGCTTGACTGGTGGCTCTGACAGCTTGTCACACGCATAATACACACACACACACACACACACACACACACACACATGGTCACAGAGCCGCTGTGATGGCAGATAGTGGCGGGAGTCCTGGCCTCTGACCTGCAACCCCACTTCCCTACTGCAACCAGCCCTCCACAACCACTAACCTATACCCCCTTCGCCCCCAGCACCACACCACACGTGCATCTAAATGAGCTCCCTGGCAATTTGCTGCTGTCTCCTTGTCTGCCTTTGTTCATCCCCCCCCCCCCCCTCTCTCTTTCTCTCTGCTACTAATGAGGTTCTTAGTGGCTGTCAGTGCAGCCTGGAAAGTCAAAAAGATGCAACCCAAGGAGCAAAGCTCTCCAGGTCTGGGAGTCAGCAGGGTTGAGGTTAATTGTATGTATAAATATAGTACTCATAACAGTGGTGATTTGTCATCATTTGATGAAGAGGCATCTTTTCTTATGTTTACGTGGGCTCATGTGAGTCTTTGTGTGAGAGATGTGAAATGGATGTCAGGCAGCAGTGTGTGTAGCTGCTGGGTACTCCCTGATTGCTGCCTCACTGGCTGACATGTTTCCCTCTACCTGCTGAAACAGGCCCCCGCTGACAGAGATGCTGAGAGATCATTAGTGTAAGCCCCTCTTGACACAGTCGTCTGAAAAAAAAAGCCCTTCTCCCCTCCACCTCCTCACCTCTCCCGTTGCTCCACTGCCTCCAGTTTTGTTCAGTTTGTCACCCCACCCCCCATCTCATCATGTTCTCCCTGCTACTGTTGTTGCCCCCCTGACAACTGTCTGGCAATATCCTGCCATCTAGCCACAGCAATTGTTGCTGGATTCCACAGCAAGAGTTGCTGGGATACGCTGCTATACTTCTTTTCATCAAATCACTGGAAGCTAAACGTGACAGTGTTGTGAATGGGGAGTTGAAGACACTAAAGCTTGGTGGCTTTTAAGGAAAAGTGTAAAGCTTTAAGAAGTAAGAAAAAGAGTAAAAACTTGGTTCCTCAGTAGACCACTGACAGTGACTTATTGTCATTTTAAAGGTTAAAGGCAGGGTTGGTAATCTATTTTAAAAATATGTATTGATATTTTTGCTGGCCTTCTCATTACATCCTGACAGAAATCAATGAATTAAATGCTCTGACAGAAAAAAATAAGAAAACAAATCTGGTAACTGTGGCTGTCTCAGGACTGTAATTCTAAAATGTAGCGTACTATTGCTATTGTTTCTCAAGATTATTCAACCCTAGCTTTAAGAGTCTTCTGGCTAAACCCTGGGGATGAATGAGTATCATTTCTGAAAGTTGCGCTCTAGTTCTCTGGACTCAGACATCTGGGACATCACGAAAATCCGCTTAAAGACACAACCCGTCCCTTAATAATGGGTTAAAAGAAATAACATTTCCACTTTTAACCAAAGGAACACTATGTGCTGAATCACAGACTTAGGTCCCAGATGGGGCTGGGGAATAAAAGTAAATTTGTTTGTAGTTCTCACATCGCTAAACATTTTATTTCAAGAAGCCAATTCCTACTGCTTGACTCGATACCACTAAGCATAATTGGGAAATGATCTGTCTTTGGGTGAACCTACACTTGATCACACACGATCGTTTCATATGAAACGTTCAGAGCTGTATGCAAATCACCTAATGAGTCTTAAAAAAGAGGCTCATCCCTTTTTTTCCTGCTTTCCCACATGCTAACATTGGTCCCAGTCCCAATAAGATGTCTGTGGTTGACTGTGATTATATCAGTTAAATCCAGTGCACACGACTGAAGGAATTTGCATTTAATCATATTATATAATGTAATTTGTGATGGCTAATGCATGTTCCAATACATTAAGGCCACCACATGGTTGACATTTATAGATAACTCTATACATCTATCTGCCCACATGCACCCTGATGAGAATTCATCTAATGCAAGAAGAGAAGAGTGATACATTTCCTTCAACTAATCCCCCCCATGGTGGTTATGGTGTTTATAATCTTTGCTAATTAAAGATAATAATGTATCTGTCTGACATCATAAATGTTGGGTTCATAAAAGTAAAAATAAAGTCGTTTGAGGATGTGAATAAAAATTAATTAGCGAGAGGGAGATCAGTGGACTCGCTATCAAGAGGCAGATAAAGATTTTAAGTTGGCTTGCTCGTGTTTGTGCCGTTATTAATAAAGGGAGGTTTAAGCACGTGGATCAAGGCACACTGCGCTCCACGAAACCCAGTCCAGACTCTTTTAAACAGCATGACCTCATAAACCACAAAGACCAGTTTAACTGTCCAACAAAAGCAATGAAACTTTCCATAAACATTACAGAAGGCTTAAGGCAAAGAAAAGAATAGCTCTCCTACGGCATACCACCACAATACAGTCTCAGCTTACCACAGTAAGTTATACATCTTCATGCAGTCCCACAAGATCATTGCTTGATGACTGACAGGGCCCAACGAATCATAGCGTATGGACCGGAGAGGGCTTTAAGGGTTTCTCTGATTTTATGAGGGTGAAATGAGATCATTCATCAGGCTCACAAATGAGGAGGTTATATCTCTTTGAACGCTGCCCAACATGAAACCGAAAAATATCAGACGACACTCTCCTGAGCTTGGAAGAACATTAAAAAACGCTTTACTTCCCTAATTACGATGTTACACATCAACGGTTATGCAATTGCTATTTCACACATTCCTGCCTCCACATCAAGCTGAGCTCGGAGGATAAACAAGGTTTCCTGTAAACATGAATCATGCATTAAACTTAACATTTAGGGTCAAGGACTCAGCACATTATGAAAGCAGTTTCTACATCTAAGGACACTTTTCAATGAATATTATGCTCTTATATCATGACTAGAATGATCATAATGGGAATTCTCTGGTTACTTTATTGTACTTAAAGAAACATTCCATCGATTCAGTATTGCACTTCCATAAAGTGGGTGGACTTGAGAGACAGGTTAAAAGAACGACTTGTCAAAATTGAGGCAGTAATATCCTGACTTTAAGTCCTTAATTTAAATTTAGCTCCAAAAACTCTTGGACCTACATTTCCCATAAGGCAGCTCAGTAGAGTCTCTCATTGGACCCTCTCTGCCTGGCATATGTGCATCAGTTTGGACTGCAGGCTCTCTTTAAAACATGACTGTTGGTTTGAAATATATAGAAAGAAACCCTAAAGAGGAAGACTTTAACTTACTAACTATTTTTACCGGCCATGTGCTTCTAGTGATGAGCAAGCTAATGTTCATATGCAAAATCAGGTGTGACGAGGAGTTTATATAAACGATACCAAACATTCTACACGTGTTCAATCTGATTCTCATATTTCTATTGACAAACCTGATGGTTTTTAAGCAAAACTAAATGAAATATGATAAAAGGGACTACAGTTTGACAAATAAACAATTCCAAGTCTTGTGTAAAATCAAAAACAATACTTTGTATGAAATATATAAATCACATATATTCATACCAAAAACATATTGGTTTGAATACAGGTCATTTTTGGGTCCAATTACAGTCGAGTGTAGGTTCCAATAACCCTTGGATAACTGTTAAGACTGATCCTGATGTCATGATACTTTCTAAATTTTACTGTTTCTGGACAAAAAAAAAGATAAAATAAAATGAAAGTTATTCAGTACTCTCCCCTTTAATTACACATCTGGTACCAAACCATAAAACAGGGAGATACGATTTAGAGAAAACATAACAGACAAGCAATGGGACATTTGTGTCATCTGTTTTAAATACTCAGAAATGTTTATAGAGTTTGGTTGGCACTCAGTCAGAAATTTTTGGGGGAGTTAGGACACATGACATCAGTAGTTAAAAAAAATGGCCCTGACTGCAATGTTTATAGCCTTTCTAAAAATGTAATCATACATACACTCCAATATTGTGTCATTTCTAATTTACCCCACTGGGTGGCACTGTCAGTCCAATAAAGCTCAGCACAAGAGACAGCAGCTGCACAGTGGAGTGAAGGGCCAGTACACCAATGTCTCCTCAATATGTCTCTACAGGCCACTTCTGCATCTTGTATCAGATTATCATGTCATCATGAGATGCAGCAATATGACTGTAATGGACAGTAATCAGGTCACGCAGACGCTTTGTCAACATACATGTCAGTTAAGCTCCAGGGCTGATCATCTCCCTGTTGATATTTTCTACTGCAAAGGATCGCTGGTCTCCGAGTCCATGTTTTCCATGACTTGGAGAGGTTAGTAGCGCACAGTGTCAGTTTGTCAGCTTGGAAAATTAATTAGCCCTCGAGGGCCATTTTTGTGCCAGCGCAGTGCCATTCACAGTATGCAACAGAGCTTCACAAGGTTCCATGTGGATTTTGGCTATTTGATGTTCACTGAGACGCAGAGGTCTGGTCACCGTTCAAGACACAGAATATGTATCGCCGCCAGAATTTGGTGCATTGCCAGACAATGGCTACCCCATTCCTCTACGGGGGGACCAGAGGAGCGGATCTTGTGTCTGTTATCTCTCTAGCCCCTTCCGCTCTGCCTCAGATCTCAAACTGACGTGCCCCAGCAGCCTCGCAAGCAGAGAGGTTGTACAGGAGTGGAGCGGGCCACATGCTGAGCCTGGGCTTTGAACCATACACAGAGGAGAGGAAGGAGCCGTTACAAAAGTGAGGTGGATTTTTATTGGCGCAACAACGGGGAAAATGAAATACTATGTCGACATCTAACATGAACACATTCACCTCTGATCATAAGTGTGCATGGATTGTTTTTTGTACGCAGTAAAAAACTGATATTTCTGTAAAAGAATATTCCTCCCAGACAACTGTCCCCGGGGCTCATTCAACCATCACAGATTGATTTCAGCGAGACCAGATAAAGAGTGGAAAACAAAAAACAAGATGTCCAACCAGTTGTTGTTCAACTCATGAATGACATTTGTTTGAATCAGATAGCTGGAAAACATTTGCATGGCGAAGGAAATTGCCGGGAAATGTCACGAAGAATTAAAGGGTTTTGATAGGGCACTGAGAAACGCTGCTTTTTTGTACTCCCTGGCATTTTGGCATTTTGAGGCTTGAAAGTCAAATGGATTTCATTGATTCGTCTTCATGCTGGATGTTGCCCGGCCGCTCCGCTCGCAGTAGTGACTCTCATTGTTGCCTCCGCCAAATGGGCTTTTTGTGACAGCAGAGAGGAGGCGAAGGCTGTCTGCTTCAGAAGGCCACAAATAGAGCGGCTTTCATTTTGAGAGGAGCCATGCTAGTTTAAACTGCCCATTAAAGTATCGCTCTAACTGATGAGTTTAAACCAAGACACTGACTATGGTCTGTCTGGTTTATGAGATTCATATGCCATTAGTCGTCTAAGAGGCACCAACGCTTTAGATCCATTAGGGGGCACTAGATTATAATGAAACACTTTGGAGCCCAAGGTAGAAGCAGAAAAAGAAACCAAAAGATTCCAGTTGATGTGTGCACCTTTATGGTTAAGAAATAATGCTAAAAAACTGTAGCAATGAGGCAGAAGTTGAATATCAGAGGAAAATACTTCCAGTGTTTCAGCATTGATCTTCGTTTACTCCCTTTTTGAGCTCAATCAGCTGGAGTCTGTTGTTCAGAAACTTTTTTAGATTTGGCACCACTCTGCTTGGAAATGTACAGCTGAGAGCAAAAAAAAAATAAAAGACCCCTGCTGGTTAGAGATATTTGAAAAGGCTATAAATTTCCTTGAACAACAGAGTCCGTTCAGTCGCTGAACAAAATGATATTTGCGGGGGATTTGTAAAACACCAGATTTTCTCCTTCACACTTCATTATGCCTCCTACTGAAAGCACAGTGTTGCTTGTACAATATACATCTTGGCTAATGCATGCTATGTGCTAATTTGTTCCGATTGATATTTGGCAGATTTTGACAAAAACGAGTTGAATTCTCAGGAAAAAAAACTGAGTTCTGATTTTATTCTGTTCCCTGGAAAGCAACTGTGAGAATAATCAGGTTGTTCCACAGAAGACGAATAAAGATGTCTCCAACAAGAGGAAGGCGATGTGATCCGGAGCACAATCCACAGGTAGGATTTGACCCAATTGCCTGTGATGCATCTCCATTGAAATGCTATCCGACGTCTTTCTGCTTTACACTGCAACCATTAAAGTGGGTTGAGGTCTGTGAGTAAATGTCTTCGCCGGACGTCTCATCATTATTCCTACATATATTAAATTAGGATGATTTATGGCTGGTTTGTATGGCGCACAGTATATTACCTAAATGACTATTTAATAACTGAACACAGGAATTCCATTAACTTCTGACCTCCCGAGTACAGATTGTATTGCATCGGTGCAGCCGGAGGACGGCAACTGCTGGACTTGTTCATGACTTCAGTACAACTTCCTCTTACAAGAATCTATTTTTGGATGATATGGGGCAATATGTCATATTAGTATTTCATGCCCTGCAGTGTCCAAGCCCATTGGTTCCCACTGAAAACAGAAATGTTCCTAAAGTTTCCTAAAACACTTTACATTCTCAAACAAAATATAAATAGTGTATTTGTTGGGGACTATTTTCAGACCACTATTGAGTGTTTAAAGAAGCAGCACAGGGCCGCCTAGAGGTCTTTATGGTTCCAAAATGTTGGACCCTGTCCAAAACGGACCTGTGGAAAAATCAAACTGAACCCTGGGTGCATAAAATCATTCTCAAACAAGAGAGACTCGATCCCGGTGGACCGTGGCTCAGTCAAACCTGATCTGGATAATTAAGACCAGATTCACCTGACCTGAATGGACCCTGGAAAGAGAACATCAACGGCAGCATGCTGAGTGATCAATTAACAAGCAGCCGCAGTCCTGTGAAAGTTTGTAGAAACTAATTCCCAAACTAAATTGTTTATAGGCTCCAAAGACCAATCGACCCTTTGCAAAGACACGCCTCCTGAACACAGAGTGGCCAATAAAAGTGGAACATCGCCCAGCTTTTACCGGGGTCCGACAACTAGCTAGTCATGGATAAACGTTATGCAATAGTGATACTTGTTACCCGGAGAGGTTGGAAGGAGATATATACTTTTCTAAATCATTTTGCTTCCATGTAAAAACCTGTGGAGCTAACATTAACAGAGTACATTAGCACACCATTATCTAGCATTAGCACTTGTATGCTATGCTAGCTACTGAAGGTATACTAAATGTATACACATGATGCTTTTGCTTTTTAATGATTGAACCAGAGTATTAAGACCTAGCTGGCTTTATTTCATTTCATTGTCTTCTTTCTCTATCTTCAGGTGATGTGGTGGTTCACTTTTACACTGTGATCTTTAGGCTTTAGCTTCTATCTTTATCTTTTTAACATGTTTACCCTGCTGAATCGGTTTGACAGCCTGGATACATCCTTCAAACAAATATTTTAGACCCTTCTGTTTGCTTCTCTGATATAGTTTTTTCGTTTTTACAAAAATCATACGATTATATATTTCTCCAGGGAATGCAGTTAGTGACAGTGTGGGCTCCATGGCAGCTCTGAGAGCTTGAAGGAGTAGCAGTGGCTAACAACAAAAGGACAGGGCTTAATCAGGGCCAATTAATAGATATATTTGAAAGTGGTGATTGTGACGTATCATGTGATCAGAGAATAGATGCTCAGCAGGCTCTGATCCATTAAGTCTCCACTCAGGTATTGACACACAGAGACCTGTGGCCATCAAACAAGACCATATCTATCTAACCCAGGGGTCACCAACCTTTTTTAAACTGAGAGCTACTTCAAGGGTACCGAGTAGTACGAAGGGCTACTTATTTGATACAAACTTCCTGAATAACAAAGTTGCACAGATCACCTTAATAATAATAATATATGTGAAGAGACTGTTTGATCGCATGTCAGTTAATTATTCCTCACAATAATTATTAAGAATGATTTCCACAACAATAATGGTATAGCTACACATACATATTTAAACATGCAACTTTTATTATTGTTAATCTGTTTCAACATTTGAAAGTCAGAGGTATCACATCTCTGATATTTTTGTATCATCACATGATTAAAGCCGGTTACTTTTGCACATAGTGCCTGCTGGTGAATGATGCAGTGGTAATGTAGAAATTTTGCGAAGTCTGGGTCACCTTTGCATTGCGCAATGAAGCCTGCATGCCGGCCCGTCATCGCGGAAGCCCCGTCTGTTATCACCGACACCAGCTTTTCCAATGCTACCTTTTTCTCCAAGAAGAAACTAGTAAAAAGTCTTGTCTATAGCCGAGCGGGGATCCAACCCTCCGAGGCGCACGAGCGTCTTCGGGCGCCCGCGTTCAAACCTCTAGTCTTGGCCTTTTCGATCGGATTGCCCCGCGGCCTGTTCCGAGGATTTACGGACCTGACGACGGGGTGCGCTCGCGGCTCGCGTCTGGCGCCAACGGGAAGCGCCCGCCATTCGGAGCCTGAAAACCTAGTGCGGTGCGGCGGCCTCGTCCTGGCTGTCCGCCGTGCGCCTCCGAGTACCCAACTCTCTTATGACAAGAAATATTGTCATTTTAAAATCTACACTAATGCAAGCGTTTTCGATTAAAAAGAACAGCAACTACAATTTTTGACGGACCTCCATGGTGACTAGTGCTATTTTTAGAACATGTCTTGCGGGCGACTCACTTGGTCCCTGCGGGCGACAGGGTGCCCGCGGGCACCGTGTTGGCTACCTCTGATCTAACCAGATTAGATTTGGAACTGGTCCAACTCAGCTTCCACGCTGAGTCTCTTTTCTACAGAGCCGAGTGGTTCACTGAAGACCTGTGGCCTACTGACTCAAGATAACCTACGGTGGTCATGATAATCAAGGAACATGTCACCCATTGCGACAGTGTAGCTGACTGATGTGTTTTCAATAGCTATACACATAGCCCCTGTTTATTAGAACAGTTCATGGCTGATTTTTTTTCACTAGATTTCACCAGACAGCAAATTTGAAAAGTACGATGGGCATGTATATGTAGTCCCACATACATCCTGAAGGTGGAACAGTGGGTAAAAGCCTAAAGGTGCTATTGATAATGGTTTTACATTGCCAAAAATAATAGAAATATAGTGAATATATAGATAAAAGATGTCTGTTTGACCTCCACATTGCATTTTACATTGCAACAAGGTTAGATTGCAACAAGATTACATCTGTAGGAAAGTCTACTTGGTTGCTTCATGGTGGGTCGCACAAAGAGTTACTGATTTACTGCACAAGACAGAAAGAGGGCTGTTCCTCTAGCTTTAATTAAGCAGGTCACAGCAAACAATCTTCTGCAACACGATTTATATAGGATCTCTTATTTTGAATAGCACAAGTGAAATAGGGGTTAACGATCAATTTGACCACTGTTTCATTTTGTTTACAAAGATTCCATTGATTTACTGATGTTTACAGATGCTACATATAGCATCTGGACCCCTGCAATTATGCATGCATGGCTGCATACGGAGCCCATGAAAACGAAAATAAATTAAATACAGTGCAGCTGCACACGTAAGGCAATATGTTATGGATATATATTGGTGTTCTGTACCTCTGTGACTTTCCTCAGAAGTCTGTCTTGAAGGGAGCGGCGGATTCATAAGATGAATATAAAGAACTTCACATGCTGAGATGCATACATGAATGAGAATGTCCCCCACACCGACCGTAGATAATCAGCCGAGCCATGTTCCTTGATTGTTCTCAGCAGACTCCTCCGCCGAATTCAAAGCTTCCTTTTAAAATCCATGGAATTCACCTTGGTGGGGAGTTGGGGGGGGGGTTGGTAGGGAAGAAAATATTTCCAGCCAACATTACCTGGAGAGTCATTTTTCAGCCAGGCTGTGTGAGATTTGGTTAAGCCTGCCCGTGTCCCCCACCGCGCCCCGAGGTCATGTCAGATGGACAGGTCGGCTAGATATGTAAAACTGCTCCATGGATCCCCGGCCTGGGGTCAAAGGAGAGGAGGGTCAGGCATGAGCTCGCCTCCTCTCTCAGGGTGACACAAGTCTGTAAATGGCATTAGCTCGGAGTATAATACCACATCACTGTTGCCCTTTTCTTTGCCCATGCGGAGGTTACGCTGCGGCTCAATTCGAGACCAACGTGAGGCGCATTAATTATGAACTCTGAAACCTGACTGAATATGAATGAACCTATGTTTTTGAATGAAATATGTATCTGCGTGTACACATGACTTTATCGTCAGTTCCTTCTTTTTGTTATTCCTTCAGCCTTCAGCTCCCTCCGCCCCACTGTGCGAGTTGACAGGGCTGTTCATTCCACTCGGGATAATGATGTGGATGCCATGAATTGTATTGGCAGCTGCCAATGTCGATACAGCATTATGGAATGAACCAGTGTTTCACACAGTATCTTAATCTGATTTGCAAGGCCCCCCCTCCTGCTTCCTGGGCAGCCAGGATGCTGCGGGGTCGGCCAAAGTCGAGGAAACAAAGTGAATATAACGAACAGGATGCCCTTCTGCCGCTCCTGAGGAGAGGTATCCAACGCGGACAGGACAGGATCAAGGTGGTGAGATTTTAAGACTGAAAACGCTGGTGGAATGTAACCGGCATTTCTGCCATTTGTTTTGCAAAGAGTGCAGCTTCTCCAATATTCAACAGCCAACCTATGAAACTGAGTGATCCGCTGCGCATCCTTAGAAGCAGCAGCCTGCCATTGTACAACACATACAAAGGGCTGAGACATGGCTTTAACAACCGTATTGTATTGCTCCTGCTGGCGCTGCGGTGTGCTCTGCATCAATCCCATGCAAATTGCCCTACTCTTTTTCCTTTTTTTTCTTTTGAATGCACACCCAAACACTCCCCTCCTCATCCATACACACACATAAACACACAATAGCAGCACTCCCCCTAGCATCCCTTTACATGATATCATTAGCTATAAGCAATAGTCTGACAGGCCAAAGGCAGAGTGCCAGTATTTCTCTATTTTTTTTTCCTGCTGCACATAAATCTAAAGACCACATATGCTGCTGCGCAATTATTCCCCCAAACACGTCTCTTTCTTTCTCTTGCTGCATGGCTTGAATCAATTAGTACAGGAACGTTTAAGCTGCGGCACGTCGCCCCTTCCGTCTGTTTTAAGATAACCGGGGAGCTTTTAATTTTGGACCACTTTGCAATTGTGAGATGTAAAGGAGCTGACAGCCAGGGAATGGCTGTTATTTACAAGTATGGCACGATGGAGATGGTTTAGTATGCAGGCCACCGCGTCTGTAACAATACAATTTCCTTTCGACAACAGGGTGATTTCCTCTTTGGGGAGCCAGTGCTGGCACGGGAGAAAAACCCACACCGAGTCCTAACGTTAGCTCTCGGAGGCGTTTGAATCGAGCAGTGTGTTCAATGTGATGCCAGGCCTTGAATCAGATGAGACAATACAGCGGGGTTGTTGGTTTATTGGAGTTCTCACAGGCAAGGACACACCGTACAGCCACTCACACAGAATGAAGTGTCTGTTGGTCGGTTGTATCTTTATTTAGCCAGTCAGAGTTTGAGGGTGATTGAGAGTGTGGGAGACAGCAAGAGAGAGGACTGTGCAGGGATTTGATCCTCGGCCACTGGGGTTACATGTGATTACAGAGGCGAGGGTCTTAATGCCATCTTTGGGCACCTTCCATGGTACTGGGGATTCTCATAGTGCAGTGTACCTATTAATTGCTCCATGTCGCTGGAGCAGCTCAGGGTTTGGTTGCTTTGCTGAGGGGAAATTAAGTGGAATCATTGAGGGGGGTAGGCAAGTTATTAATATCCATTTCTATGAATTCACCAGCTGGTCTTTGGGACTCAAACCAGCAACTTCACATTTGCGAATTTGCTGTTAAACATTGCAGATTTGGCGTAGAGGATAAAATTGAAAACCATTTATCTCTTACGCTCCATTAAGTAGAACATTTAAATAATATAGCAGGAAATCGTCTTTTGAGATGGAAAGATATTAACAATGTTAAAGTCAATGTGGCAATGTTTGACCTGGAGTTTAAAATTATAGTGTGTTTAGCTTGAAACATACGAAATGTAGCTCATCACTTAAAGCCACTGGGTCCACCCAGTGTTACCCGTTACCTGGAGATGTTGGGTTGGAAGAAGCATTTCTGAAATGTTACATTTCTACGTAAAAATCTGAGGAGCTAACATTAGCAGGGTACGTTAGCACATCAATAACTAGCACTTCTATGCTACGTTAACTAGTGAAGGTATACTGACTGCATGCACATGCTGCCTTTGCTTGTTAACGTTGCATTTTGGATGCAATTGTGGATGCGTGAGCGCTGTCCGGTGCTGAAGTTGTTTTTGTCATTGCCTTGCAGTTACCTATATTAGGGTTGTAGCTATTTCATTGAATACAAATGTATTATTCAATGTTCTTATTCATATATACATTTTAAACAATGTATCCTTGATTTCAGACAGAAATAGACCATAAGCAGGCTTCACATTTCTAACTGGACCCTGTCGATTCTGCCAACTGAAATGACAATTGTGTCGAGCTTGCTAATTAAGCTAACGTTAGTTCTACGAGTAGGTTATAGACGCTTCTCATGGCTGACTCATATTAAAATGAGAGCCTTGTAAAAGCATCTCATGCACTTGATAGCTGCATATAAGGTGTCAGGTTAAAAAGACTGTGGCAAAAATTCCATGTCCCATGCAGCAAAAAGTCAATAGGTCAAATTAATCCTTTGTTTTTTCGAATAGTTTTCAAACAGTATGTTTTGCTCTTAGCATTACAAGAGAAAAGGCTTTTCGGATAATGTATTTGGCTGGGGCTGATGTTAGTGTCAACTTCCCAAATCCTATAAATGCAGGGCAGAGTAGCTAAGAGTTAAGGGATTATGGCTAATGCCAAAACATAATGTAACAGCAGCAGAGTAGAGACGAGATAAAAAGTCAGAAAACAGACTCAGGAATGTCAGTAACACAGCCATATCCAGGCAAGGCAAGTTAATTTACATAGTTTCTTTATATAGCACATTTCATATGCTCAAGGTGCTTTACATCTGGAAGTTTTGAGAAAAGACATAGGTAAGAGAAATAAAAGTTCATAAAAAAATGTTTACTTGAAGTTTATAAAGACACAAGTAGGAGGAAAAAAATAATTCAAATAAAATAAAAGACAAAAAAAGAGATGCATGTGCAATTTCAGTGCAAATCAAACAGCTTTCTTATTCTTTTTGAGAACTCTAGCGGCAGCCTTCTGAATATCCAAGGCTTTTACAAATGTAGAGTAAAAATCATCTACCAGATCTTGAAGGGTGAGTTGGCAACAAAGAGATGGTTTCCATAAATATTGCAATAGAATTCTCACCGATATACCATTTTTGGATTTAACATGGATGTCGGGGGTAACGTACATGTCGAAAATGCAAAGATGATCAAACATCTAAAGCCATGAAAAAGGATGAGTTAAAGCCCCTAATGATGAGTAAGCCTAATGTATGCCCCGTGGTTGTGGGCCTGGAGACATGTCGAGACAGTCTAACGGTGTCAAATAACTCTGGCATTGGTATCATTTGGATTGCCAATGTGAATGTTGAAACCCTCCGATATACAATACAAATAGATTCATGGTGATTATAAAGAGCAGCTCAGCAAATTCATCAATGAAAATTAACTGAACATTTTTGGGCTTTGTATAAAACCAACAGTTGAACAATGGGGGAACAGCTCAGTACAACTGCAATATATTCAAATGATGTGAAAACCCCACATGGTGCTTGACTACAGTGAGGAATAAAACAGCTACTACGGCGCCACTCTGGGGGCATCACTGCAGTTAAAGTTTGGAGGGGGGCTGATTCAGTAAAAACAGCTGAACGAGCCATGTTTCAGTGAGGAATATGTAATCTAATTTGTGATTAAAATCAAGTAATTTATTAGTGAAGACTTAAATGATAGTGATTTTACATTAAGCACTGCAGCTTTTATGGTTTTAGTGATGAGTCATGGTAAGATAGTTGACTGCGGGAGAATAGCTATAGGTTTCATGTACTAACAGTACGTGTTGAGTACTGACAGTTGCGTCTAGCAGAGATCAACACAGCAATGGGATCATTTGTGGGGGGGGGGAAGGTCCTGGCTCTACATGAGCAGCAGAAGTTACGCATGGGGAACCAATCCCATAGTGCCAGGGCCCCGGGGACGTCAATAATAGTGGGATTGGTCATAATGAGTAGACGTTGGGGAATTGTTTTGGCCGCCAGATGGAGAAACACCTGGGTGGGCGATCCAATATGAAATGTTGTCAGACAGTAGTTTTGCCCTATAGCCAGTTTGAATGGATGCCTTCACTCCTGAATAACTGCCTGCGCTCCCAAAAGAGGTTAACATAATCAATGAATGGAACACTGTTGATCAGAGCCAGGTGTGCCGCGACAGCAGCAGCAGAAACACCCACCACAGAGGTTGGGACCATAGACTGTATCGAAGAAGTGGATGTAGTCATCGTGATTCACCCTTTTGGTCGACAAGTTCTTAAAGGCAGCTACGTTGGACTGGCCGAAGGTTATTGGTGTCTGGATGTTTCCCCAGCACCTCAAACCTTTTGCCCAGTTGGATAGACCCAGACGGAGGAGTACGGAAGGGTTCCTACCTTGTTTCTTCTCAACTGGTACGACCATCTAGGTCCCCGAAGGAGCAGGCATGGAATAGTTCTGCAACTTGGGTTTAGCATCAAGCCTGGGCCAGGGATTTGCCTCATAGGTCGGTCTGACGATCTGAGGCTAAGAAGCGGTGAAAGAGCAACCGAGCCAGAGAAGGGTGGAGTTATTGTTGGGAAAGTGGGAGGCCTTCTGCTGCCAGTGAGTCGCTAATCCTCTTGAATTTGATAAAGGCTGGATATCCATAGTTCAAGTTCAGCTACTTTTAGAGTAAGCCGACACCCAGCGCAGTCCGATGTTGAAGTTAGTGGAGGCACTGATGTAAAAGTGCAACAACAAAGGTTGTAGGTAGCTAGGCTGCTGACAACAGACGGTAATGGTGGGTGTTAATCCAATAAGGCAGGGGTCACTGACTGGCGGACCGCGGTCCGGATCCAGACCTAGACGCCGTTGTATCCGGACCCAGGACCTAAAACCGACAGATAATTGAGAATTATTACATTTTGACGGAGCGCTTCTATGTTAACCGACGCAGCTTTTCCAGCATTTACAGCACTTGTTCAGCGGTGCAGGAAAAACACCAACCAATGCGTTGTAAATCACATCACGTGATGCAGCTCAGCCAATCAAATATGGGTATTCTGACAAGTTTCCTGACTCGAGTGAGATGTACACACACCGTGACACACGGGGGAGAGACGAGGAAAGAGATCGCAGAGCAGGACAATGATTATGTGAGTTGTGAAAATCAGATCACTGGATGATCTCCAAAAGAGAAAAATGGCCAAAGAGACCAGAGTCTTCAACCAGGACTGGACAGACTCGTATAGGTGAATTATTCCTACGGGCAGCTTAAAAATAGTATATCTCATTTGGAGCAAACGTATCCACTCACATCTGAAATTAAGACACAGAAAATAAATCTAAGAGCCAAATATGACCAGAATCCTATGTAAGGGCCTGAGAGGCAGGGTAGTGGCTGGCTGCTACATTCCTGCCAGAAGGCTCCACCCTCTCCTTGATGAGAGCATTGCGATCAGGTGTGGGAAGAGACACACCTGATCCGGATCTCCTCATCAGGGAGGTGAACAAAAGGCCAGGAGAAACTGAGCAGAGGGGGACGACGAGAGGAGAACAAGATTGAGCCGGTAAGTCGGTAAGCGGCCCGGCTGGTTTAGTTTAGTTTAGTTTAGTTATAGAGTTAACTGATCGAGCTCTGGAAGAAGCTACGTTTTCTGTTGTTTTGTGTTGGTTGAGGTTTGGTGGATTAAAAACCTGCAATACTGACTCTGCCTGTGATTGCTGCGCTGCCACTAATTTCTGTCCTCCGTGCATTCCTGTTACACCTAATGCATTAATTCACTGTCCAAAAAGTATGTAACAGAGAGAATAGAGCTGGAACAAGTGGTTTAATAACCACAGATAAAGTCCATGCTCACTAATTTCTCCTTTTAGAAGATGATAAAAATATAATAGTGGCTTTCTCACTTCACACCTGAATTAACTGATTTTAAAGCTGCAGGGCAATTCAGTGAAATTTATTTTTCTAAAATGAATTACTTTATTCTTTATTCTTTAAGAGATGCACATTTTTCAAAAGCTTTCTGTTATATCAGTTTTTCTTTAATCCAGCCATTATTTTACTTGAAATGAGAACATGTATTTATGTATTTCTATGTGTTATTTATAATCCATCCAGTTCAATTTGAAAACTGAGAATAATAATTTGTTAAAATATAATTAATGTGTACTTTATTTATTTGATATGACAGTTGACTACACAGAGACGCTACTACTACTAGACTTCTTGAATGAAAATATATATATATATATATATATATATATATAGCACCAAATAGTGCAAGTTAGATATTATTGTAATGTTACGCACCTTTGCAATCAGACGGTCGGCGGTTCGAGCTCCGGCTCTGCTAGTCGCATGTTGATGTGTCCTTGAGCAAGACACTTAACCCCAAAATTGCTCCTGTAGCTGTGCCTACGGTGTAGAAATGTGATAGAATCTGAATTGTAAGTGTCTGCTAAATGACTGTAATGTAATGTTAAAAAATGTAATGCTGCCGGGTGGCTCCACCCACTTCCATTTGACAGCAGTGGCAGCAGGTGTGGGAAGCCAAGTAAGGCAGACGAAGTTTAACCCCTGAGTGTACTGAATTGAACAAAAATTTGTTTTATTGCGAATGATTTCAACGCTTAATTTGTGAGAGGAACAATGAGTTTTTTCTCATTTCAAAATGTTATATAGTCTGGTTTTAACTCAGCTGTTTTGTTTATTTTTTTCACTGAACCTCATGATATACCTACATAGGTCCAAAATATAAGAATTCAAATGAGATTTAAAATTTTAAAAATCTGTCACAAACAGCATCTAAAGATCTAAAATAATTAAGGTATCAAGCTAATTACAACAGTATTTTTCGATCATTTTGCCTAACCTGATTTCAGTCTCGTTGCTTCCGTGTTGACACTTGAAATAGTTTTGACATGAGAAGTGGAGAACCCAGCAACGTCACAGTGTCCAGGATATATTTGGGTCAGTCCAGGTCTCTGGCACAGAGGTGTGACATACCCACGCTGTGCCAGAACTGGCACGCTG
This sequence comes from Anarrhichthys ocellatus, assembly GCF_004355925.1. Taxonomy (NCBI): domain Eukaryota; kingdom Metazoa; phylum Chordata; class Actinopteri; order Perciformes; family Anarhichadidae; genus Anarrhichthys; species Anarrhichthys ocellatus. The sequence goes on from NW_022280093.1 coordinate 1,433,238, forward strand.
CTGCGAGTGCCTCACCTTGCTCTCTGCTACCGAGGTTCTCGGTCCAAGTCTGAAGTGCGACTCATTCGTGTGGAAAAATCACATCCACTATAAACCCCCGCTGCCTCCCTCCTTCACTCCCCAGTTAATGTGCTGACATGGCCCACAGAGTCACCTCAGGGGAAAATACACAATCCCCTGAGTCATTGCTCCACTTCTTTTTCCAGAAGCATGACATTGGGCCGAGACGTCAGGGTTTGGCATTCTCCCCATTCTTCGCTCTGCCTGTCCAACATGCTGGAAGCTATAATGCCAAGAGAAGGGTATGATCATCAAATTATTGTTTGCCTACAATTTCTCAATGTTGCGGTGGAGGTTTATTTATGAATGTGCTGAAATCTGCGTCCAGCCCGGCTCTCGCTCTATCGACATGACATTGACATAAATCTAAAGTAGCTGTGTTCCTCCTGATTCTTGATAAGGAGCATTATGCAGGAGCGTGATCCCGACTAATTGAAAATGGAAATGAACCGCATGGAAAAAAAAGTGAAAATGAAATTAAAGCGAGGGAGGTAAGCGCTGGCGCTTCCCTGAGGACGGCGAGCCACAAGGCACCAGCTTCGGTTACATAACTGTTTTCCCTCTGCTCCCCTGGCAAATAAATTAAAAAACACACATCCACATCTACGCGCACGAGCACAGACCGAACACAATTAGGACTGAGGAAATAACAGGAGTTGGGAGTCTGTGGACGAGTGTTTCCATTAGCGCTAGCTTCTCTGCAACTGCAGCCACTGCACCAGAATAACACTGAGTCAGTGGAGTGTCCCTGAAGAGAGTGGTTAGTCTGCTACTAACCATTTATTTAGGCCATGATGGAGCGCAAAACCACACTGGAAAGTTCTCTGTACGCTCTTGCATTTCCATGAAAATGTCCTCACAAGCATAGAAAAATGAAAGAAATAGAGGTTGAAACCTAGATGTTACCAATCACCCACATTTCGTAGGGGTTTATTAGAGCAGAGATGGATTGAGTGTTGTAGCCTAAGGATATTTTCCTCCTAAATAGCTCAGCCAATTTTCTACTCTTTTTGGTCCATGAAACAAGCTTGTGAAGACAAACACTGTTAACTTTATTTTTAAGGCTGCAACAATACACATTTTTGTAATTACAATGGATGAAATGACAACAGGAAAGGTGTCGCTCGTGGTGACAGATAAATATCCCGAGTCAAGCTCATTTCGGTCTTTGGAGCGTAATTGATGCCGGGTGACCCCACCCACTCCCGTGTGACAGTGGTGGGAGCAGGTGTGGGAAGCCATGCACCTGCAGCTGATCTCCTCATCATGGGAGCGTAATTGACAATCAGAGAGTTCATTTCAGGTGGTACATGCTAAGTGTGAGAAGTTCACGTTTCAAGATCTCCAGGGAAAACTTTTGTTTTGATTTGAACCATTTAGTCGACTATAGCGGCTCAGGTGGTTTCTGCTTTCGTGAAGAAGCTAGATTTTCTGTTTTTGTTTGTAAGAATTTGGGTGGGGGTGAATACAACCCTCTGACAGTCACGCTGACTGACTACTGTCTTGTATGGCAGTATGACCATTTTGTCCCCTGTCTTCCACCCAAGGAGCCTCACAGGATCTTTCGCCCACAACTTTTTAAGTTCACTCTCACTACTCTCATAGGGACATTTTCAGCCCCAGCAGGCAGCTTTTATCAGAAAAAAACCCTCTAAAAACCAATTGCATGCAACCTGCCCAGCAAAACGAGAGGCAGACAGTCAAAGGTGGCAACAAGCTGGTGAACATAATGGAGCATTTATCAGCTAAATAGCAAGATTTTCTCAGAAATTGGTAGAGACCAAAAACTGAGCTGTAAGAACAGTGAATACATGCATCACAATAAATTCAAATGTTGTGGAATGCTTTCAGTATGCTATGCTAACATTAACTTAATATTAAAGTGTTCACAGCATTCCGCTGCCCCGAAGTGGGAAAAAAAGTTATTGCAGGTTCCCAACTGAATTTAGAGCAACTTTCCATCTGGTGTAATGGCACAGACTTATGAAAATGGCATCTACAATTAGACGACATATTTCACTCACAACTCATCAGCTGTATAGAACAATCCTAAACAGAACATAGGCCTATAGAGTATGCAACATTGTCGAACATATTGAAACTATTTGTTTTCTAAGACATTAAAGTTTGGGGGTTTTTTTTAAGATAAAGTGAATATCTGTCAAAGGTTGCGTAACTTTTTGATGGCTCTCCTACCATCTTATGTCAAAATCTTAAGTTAATTCCTTTAAGGTCAGGTCTGCAGTAAAAATTATACATATCTGGTGTCGGATAAGAGAATTAATTGAATCTGATCAAGGCTCACAACTATTGCTGAACAAATCTGAGTGTGTGTGTGTGTGTGTGTGTGTGTGTGGGCGCGCGCCCTCGGCTGACGGACACTCCCTCTGACTCACAGATCTCTTTAGCACTTCCTGTCCCTCCAAACCCTGCTCCCGGTGTCCAACCCCCGTCCACCATCCACCCACTCACCCTTATTTTTCTCATCCCCCTTCCTGCTCTGACTCATATTGCCAGTATCCAGTGACACTTTCAGGATGATCACACAACCACCCTACCCCTCCCTCTTTTTGTTTCTCTCACACATACACGTATGCACACACAATCTCTGCTCACAGACTTGCCCAGTGTTAAGTCCCTGGCTTAGTCAGCCTCTGAGCAGAGCACAGGCCCTGCTGGGAAAGAGAGGCCGGGCAAGCCCCAACAGAATGCTAATGATGTCATTAACCTCTGGACTCCGGGGTCGGGGGGGAAAAAGTGGCTGTGAAAGGCAAAGATCACGTCACTCTTTCGCTTACTCATTACATATTTACTATTAGACATGCACACAGGTGCCCGCACAAATAGGCCTGTGTGGAAACGATAGCGTAAGCCTCTTTTATTACATCAAAACATAATGAGTACACTGATTGCTGTACTTGGTTGGACACAAAATATTTTGATTAAAGTCTTGTCCAGGGTGCTGACTCCTTCAAATGGGCTGTGCAGAAGTGTCGGTGCACACAATCATTTGGAATGAGAATCAGAAGACGATGCATATTTATGGTTTTAACATTGGTGCATTTCTAAAAATAAAAATACATTATTGGAGTGACAAATTGATAAGAAAAATAAGAAAATATATGCCATAAATATGTTTTGCTAGGTGTTTGTCTGGTTATTTAGTGTTTAAAACAATATAATTGATCAATTAACACTTATAAATAAATTTGAACGTGATGAAGTTACTGCCTTAGCTTTAGCAAGAGTTCTTTTTTTCTCCGTCATGATTGGATTTAGCTGCTGTCTCATTAACTTGTGTGGAATAACTAACTACATTACCAAGATGTCAGTTTATCAAAATGGATCATTTTCATCACCGGATAACAGCTGGGTACAAATCAATAGGTTCATCAGTCAATTTAATTTGAGCTAAAGCTAGCTACAGCTTTAGCTGTCTAGCTGGCTGTGTGAGTGTTGACTTGGTTTTTGATTCTGTTTTGAGATTTTTTTTCACAAATCATGAAGGCAGATTTCTTTTATATACATTTATATTAACATACATGAACAAGTAAGATTTTTTAAAATGTATGTTTGATCAAGGTGGAAGGAAAAACACTGGTTTATCTCCTATTTAACGATATGCTATTATTGGTTTAAATATATTAAGTGAACCGTAACAAAGACCCACGCCCACTAAGTCTTTCCTCAGGTGTGACAGCTGCCTCACAGCTTTCACTTACGTGAGATCGTTTCTCTAAGTTCTCTTGCCCTTCTCCCACATGGCTTAAAAAATCTAGTAAAACTACGAAACCTCTTGGGTCCCTGGAGCCGATGGCAAGGTGTGTGTGTGTGTGTGTGTGTGTGTGTGTGTGACACGCAAGATCGCATGACAGAGCCCTAACGTGAACGTTAAATTGCAATATTTTGTATGTACGGGTGTCTTAATGTCATCTTCAATATGTTTTGGAATTGTTTGGACTGTAACCAAAAAAAAACCCGCTGCCCATTTGGCATCAGCTAATAGGGTCATTGATGTCAATTGACCGGATGAGCATCTGTCCAGTGACACTCAACTCGCATGCACACAGATAAACACATGGTATGTGAGTTTCACATCTAGCATGTACAATTTGACAACATACAGTATGTGTACACACACACACACACACACACACAGGAACACAGCAGGACGAAGAGGAAGTGGCTGCCAAGGAGGTGGGAGATGAGTGGGCACTAAGCAAACAACACTTAGAGCAGGAAGTCCATATAGGAAGGTTTGCTCGGAGGAAGGAAGTGTGTGTGTGTGTGTGTGTGTGTGTGTGTGTGTGTGTGTGTGTGTGTGTGTGTGTGTGTGTATGAACATGTGCGGAGGAGGTGTGGATACAACACCACAGGTCCAGCTGACTTTGAAACCACAACAGAGTAGATTCTTCTTGCTGTATCCATATCAGAGGCAGCACATGTCCTCTTTTTTTTTTTACAGGGTGAAAGCCGGTCACGGGAAACATCTGGTTTCTTTCAGCTCCACTAACTTCGCTCGGGTTGTAAAACATTACAGTGAGCCACTTTGTTAATGAAAGCCTTTTTTTTTTAAATTGTAGTCATTTTCAAATGCAAATCCACACGTGGGGCTTTGAATGTGCCGCCACTTTGAAAAGCTCAATTGTATTACGGGCAAGGGCACAGATAAGCCAACGTAAGACTGAATACAGCGAGGTGAAAAAGTCTATTATGAAGGAGCCACCTCAATATAGTTTTTTTTATTTCACCTTTCTCCCTCTCCGCCTCCGAGCATGTCGGCCTCAAGAGTTGCATCGCTTTTCCATTCTCTTCTTATTTAAGGCTCTTTAGAACTATATCAATAGACACTGTGACTGTACCACGGCTCGACCGAAAGAATCTGACATGTTTTCAAATTGGCCAGCGATGACTCAGCTGCTAATTTTACTTTTTCCGAAGCAAAAGATTGAAGTCTTTTGTGGCCAATGTCTTTAAACTTTGTATCTCTGGGGTGACCGGACAGCCGAGAGGTTAGGGCGCTATGGGCGAAAATTCTGTTCAATGCATGCCATTCCCTTACTCTCTTTCCCCACATATCGCTGCCAAATAAAGGCACAAAAAGTGCACGAAAATTGCAGAGAATGTTTTATCTGACAAACAATCTAATTGAAATGATGCATTGCACGTTGCCATCTTTTCCAAACCTTCCTCACTGCTGCAGCACAACCTCCTTGTCAGATGAGCTCAAGCGCCCCTTTATCGACCCCACCCGTCATGTTCCAATGTGCTCATTTCAAATAAATAAAATAAAATAAAAAAAGATATATTACTCCACAACACAAATATGTGCTTTACCTTGATCAAAATGTTCTATTTTCTTCCAGCTATCACCCTGAAAATCACTGCTGTAGAATGTGTTTCTTATTGTCAAGCCAATATCCCTCCCCCCTCTCATCTTCCACTGAAGTGAGATATTGTATTTCAGGCAGGCCATTTCTCACTGTCAGTAATGCACATCAAATCCCACAAGTAGGAAGGCTAAGAGGTTTGATCGGCTGTAATGCCTTTACCTACACTAAAGGCTTAAGAGAGGAAATCGCATTCAAAGTTGCACCCGGCTCTGCGCCGCACATCTGGGTCTCCGCCGGCTTTCAGCTGCGGATGGAAATCTTGTGGTTCATAAGGCCTCAAATAGAATCCAGAGCTCCTTTTTAATCCATCTTGATCTCATTTACACACAAGTGGCAAGTTTTGACTAATATTTTCCTTGATATTTTGCCACGGTCGAGGAGGAAATAGCGCAGAGAGGTCCGGTCTGGGTTATTTTGAGATTCTGACTGCATGTATGTCCCAGGAACGATCTTGGTGTGATTGGGCGGTACATTTGGTGTAGCGCTTTCCTTTTTTTCCGTGGTGTAAAAGCTGAGGAATGCGCTGCGGCGACATGAGCGGTAGTTTCCAGCTCCTCAATGTCTTCTCCTGAAGACGCGTGTCCTCAGATGACCCCATCGTGCCTGTTGGTTTCCTTACAGACGCAACAAAATCGAAGGCGTATCTGCATCCAGGGGCGACGCTTTTAGTGTTAATTCAGAAATCTTTCTAATTTGGCAGTGTTCTCTTTGAGAAATAAAAAGAGGCAAATTATTAAAACCAATAATATGCAGATGACAAACTCCAGATGGCAGACGCACACTTAAACACAAGCCGGCCCTCTCCAGAAAAAGGGAAAACTTTCTTGCATCACATCGTTACAAGCCGCCCGTCTGACCTCCTGACTGAGATGTGGGAGATGTAACGCAACACGTTCTGAGTTAATTTGAACCTGCAGAGGCTCATGTCTTCCCACGCAGCCTCTCCTCCGGGCCTCCTCATATCCCCTCCCAAACCCTCACAGCCACCAGCCCCCCCCCCCCCCCGCTGAAGCGCACTAGATGGCACTGTTTACAACAGCACGGCCTGAGCCGAGCAGCACGACAGACTCTCGGCAGAGAGTATGCAATCCCTTCACTAATCCAATAAATTAGATCGCGCATTATACAGTTTTTGTAATTACACAACCACAATAAACACGGTTAACAATGCACATCGGCTCCGATTTCCACAGCTGTTGCCGCATTAGATGGGGAGAGATATGAAACAAGATATCAGATATGGCGATCAATGTGAAACAAGGAGATGATAAGATCAGTCACCGTTTTTTTAATGGCTCATAATGTCATTAAATCTGACTGCCATTATTTGCGAATACATTTAGCTGGTCCAGAGGGACTGTTTAATGAAAAGTGCAGTCTTATCATGCGCTGATAGCATTTGTATGAGCTGTATATATTTTACAGCTTTGATGCATCAACCATGCTTTATCACTGTACTCCTGTTTATCGCATCATTTTTGTTGTTTTTTTTGTTGGTGCAACTTTCAGGCTCGTCCGCCGGTTCATCCCCCCCTCCTCATATTCCTGGATCTCTTTGTGTCTAGGCCTGTGGGCAGGTTTCCTGACAGGGGTTGCTCTGGTTGAGCATTCCTCAAGCGTCAAAAAAAAGAAAGAAGAAAAAGCCAAAGACAGAGACAGGCTCTGTCACATTATGCAGGGGCCCTCCTCCCCACCCCTGGCTCTGATTTGAGAGTAGTGATCCAAAACTGATGCGTAGAGAGAGTGAGGAGCAGGAGCTCACCTCTTGTCAACAGCGGATGTTCTCCACAAAGCAGACAGGCGAGCGGGCAATGACAACGTTGGATACGCCTTTGTGGGCTCTGACAACACCCCCCCCATCACACTTTGACACACTTGGTGATGTCTCACTCAATGTTTGTCGTCGTCTTAAGGAGATATCGATTGCGCTGCCGAAAGGTTTTGGATGTCTGCCCGTAGATTGCTTCTGTTTGTATCTGAAAACTTCATCCCGACGTAGAGAAGAAATATACAATCTTACTTTTGGCTCATCTAATTATGTTCTGTTTGTAGCAACTCATGTGTGCAGCTTTTTCCTAATGGGGTTCAAAGCTCTCAGAAGTGCAATATCTGCCTGCCTATATTAATATATACATACTTCTTTCCACGGCTGACATCTGTGGCATTTTATCAGCAAAATGAGTCGGAGTCTAATTCCGTCCATATGTACTGTATACTGCATTGAAAGAGCACAGATCTTTTCTGTTGCAATTCCACTTTAATGGGGAATAATCCAAATGTCAAATAAAAGTCATTGCGTGTGTAACTTTGGCTCTCCAATTAAACCAAGACCCCGGGTGTTGCTCAATTCTTCCACCTCACGAAGGACCACGCAATCCTTCCGTTGCGGTTGAAACATGAAGATCACCTAAATTGTACTAACAAGGTTTTTTACGACATCAAAAGGCCCACCGTTAAACAGCAGTTCTGTTCAAACTTGACGTAAATGAGTACAAGTGACTCTCCAGTCAGACATTTCAGCTCCCCACAACGCTCTTCTATCACATTTGTTACCCTGATATGAACTGTTTTTTGTTTTCGTAGTGTGATGGATGGTTGATATCAGATTTGGCAGCACCTCCCCCCCCATCTTCACTCCCTCCCCGGCCTATAAAAGCTTGTATTTATCCAGCAGAGGCTCATTTATTGCTGCTCAACCACGCATCATGAACCCTGGGCCACATATTCATAAACCGGCCATCTGCGTGAAATATGCACTGCTTAAGAGTTGTTGCGTCGGACGTCGTCATCTCCATGTGTCAAAGCCTCCCATTTAAATGCAACGCCCTGATTGGCACGTCTCCTCTCTGAGCTCTAAAGAGCTGGTAAAACGAATCAGTTCTTCTGTGAAATAAGTGGACCGTGTCGTGTGCCGCGAGTCGACATGTCCTCGCGTGGCTGCTGGGTTCTTTTTTTCATCCCGAGCTGAAGCAGCGCTCTAGACTTTTCCAGCATGAAAGTTGACATTTTGTATCGGAAGAACATATTTTTTTTGGTTTCTCAAAAGTTTCTTTCGCCGCAGCTTCTGTCTCGCAGTCCTTGTGGTTTCTCCATCTGTGGCCCCTGCGTGGCTGTACTGCAAGTGCTTTTGTCTGCACTTTTCTTTCTGATGATTCTCAACTACAGCACATGTTGAGATCATTAAATTCAAACGCTGCCAAAACCACTTCCCACACATGCATGGCATTCATTCCTCCCCTCTCTCTCTCTCTCCCCGGCTCACTCTTCCAACCTTCCTAAGACGCGCAGGCTCTGCTCTCTGCGTCAATATGAAGCCAGAATAAATCCTGTTCTCTTTTTCAGTGAATCAAAATCACCATGTGGCTTTGTTACAGTACAGGCACAAGCTGAAGCCGAGAGCTGGATTGTTATCTATCGCCTCATATTGTAAAAAAAGAAGAAAAAACGAAGGGGTGAGGATTTATGCAGGCAGCATTAGCAGAATTCCCTCATACCTCCCTTGTTACACCTAACATCGCAAACCTGCACCGTTTCAAAGCAGCAGCAAACATGAAATATTCAACAGCCCGTATTACTATTACAACACACAGAACAAAAAAATGCATGAGCTCCAGTGCACACTTTTAATTTTGCGAACTTGATGATTATTGGTTCAAATAGGACTCCTACTCCTCAGCAGGAGCCTCCTCTGGAACCGAGGTTGTATCTTTAACGAGTATCTAAAAAAAAAGAAGAATTCTCAAGGGTGGGGGCAGAGAGAGAGAGAGAGAGAGAGAGAGACACTGAAAGGGAAAGTGAGAGCAATCTGCTGGAGAATGTGTCGGAGTGTGTGTGTGTGTGTGTGTGTGTGTGTGTGTGTGTGTGTGTGTGTGTGTGTGTGTGCTGCAGACAGCTCTCTGGCATGGCAAGCGCCTGCTGGTCCTGAGCAAAAGGCGAGCTGGAAGCCCGCTCAAAGCCCTTCACCTTCACAGCCGGGCTGGCACGATGCACTGAGCACGGCTGGCATGGCGAGATGTTTATCGCACAAGGGCACAATCAAAGAGTGCTGGTATCTGGCTGCACCACTTTCATCTGGGTTCCCACAGCTGACAGTAGCATCCGTGGGGGGCTCTCCTCTGTTTTTTCTTTTTAATGGTCTCTCTTTCTCTCCTATGTCTCTCTATTCTCCCTCTCACACATGTATCACTGCAGATGAGGAGACTTCATTCGAGATTCCATTTGCCAAAATATTTTTTTCTCTCCAAATCAATGATGGCTTTGGAAGCGGCCTGGGGATCAGGCGTTCCTTGGCTCTTAGCTCTCGAGTGGGAAGGGTGGGGGGGGACTTTCCCTTCAGTGTTTATGGTGCCGCTCCCGACGGCGGCCAATCGGACTCCACCTCCGCTCATTGTTTTCAGCGAATCCGACTACATCAGACACGGTTTCACCTCCATGAAAAATCCCACAATGCAAGATGAATTGGGAGGGAAAGTGGGGGAGGGGTGCTTTTGAAATTCCAGCCCTACACGTGGGGCTTGACAGCTCCAGCATGAATTTTGACAATTATGGTATGCAGCCTCCATGTTGCTGAGGCAGAAATGGCGAGTGGAGGCAAAATTTGAGAGAAAGAAAGGCATCAGCGGGAGGACCGCTGTGGCCGAGGGCTCCACGTGAAACGGTGGTGTTTATCATTCTCTCACTGTAGCCTCAGTTTGTTATTCAGACACGCAGCCACTCTTTCCAATAAGTCAACCGATGCGGCCATTAGGCATTCCCCACGTATCCCGTTACCTCGTCTGACGTCCCACTACTGCCACAGGAAGAAATGAAACTCCAAACAAATGGCTTCCGTGGTCACATCAAACTGCCTCGTCCACCCGTGAAAAACGGTCGCCCTGCGCGACTGTCAGGAAACTCACCGTTTTTCTTTTTTCCCGCTCCGCCCTCCCTCGAGTGTGTGCGTGCGCACGGGTCCTGTTGTTGCGATCAATCCCAATTTAACAGACACCGGCTCAAAGTCAACCTTCAGGGAGCCATGAAAGCTGACAGGTGAGGACTCACTGCCGTCTCCCTTACTCACTTCAAAGACGTGGATAACAGCGGCGGCTTCAGTGGAAGATGAGCACTTTTTAAAAAGAACAAAGAGACTCGGAGAGAGGGAGAGCAGGACTCGTCTTGAGACGAGGGATGGCCGAGAGGCTGAATACCAAAAGGGCATGAATACTGAAAAAGGTTCCATCTGCCCCATGCAGATTTTGTAGGATTCGGATGGAACGGAGCATAAATTCAAGATGATGTTGGCTGTATGAGAGTCATTTGTTTGACAAAGACTTTGGATTCAGGTGGATTTTGCTTCAACTCTACCACTCAAAACAAGTTTGATATTGCACTCCACTTTTTCTTGTTCAAGCCAGGAATGAAGCCAGTCCAAATAATACTGTAACCATGTGTGTTGCTTTAACTGCCATTGCAAGTAAGGGTTTTTCTTAGGGGGCAGTCGAAAAACATGTCGTCAATAAAACATTGACATGTCATAACCTTTTCACTTGATGTGAACTTGTTAGGAGGCGGTAGCTTGTTTTGATGAACGATGGCAGTCAGATATCACCTTCAAATACATTTGCATTGCTTCTCATCGAAAGCGTCCTTGTGTTTTGCCAGTCGAACCGTTTTAATGTGAAACACTAGATTAGCATTAGCAGTGACTTAGTTCAGCTCTAACACAATGTAGAGAGAGTTAACGGTGAACTGATTTCAATTAGATACATTACATGCATGCATTGTTTTCCTGTGAATCCTCCGCAGGAATGGCGGACTCCGTCACTAACGACGAAACCCCTGTACAGAAAGAAGATTGCACAATGTAAATACATTGATTGTGTACTGCTGTTGAAACGCCCACCATTAACGGTGTAAAAAACAAAGTTTGATTCCGTGAAAATCAGATGGATTGTAACATGAATATTACGGTGTTGGATACTGAGATATAAGACGGTATGAAAATGATGCTAAAAATGAATTAGGTTGCTTATTATACAGCTCTGTGTTCAGTTATGACTGCAGTTGTTAACCCCCCCCTCCCTCCATAAAGCTTTTGCAATCACGGCCCCAGTGCATTCACTTTTTTAATTGTCTACCAGCTGTTGGAAACTTCCTACACTGTGAAGGAGAGGAAAGAGATGGAGAGGTCCTCCGAGGACCCATTTGTAGAGCTCCAGCAGTTTAAGCCGTCATCTCTGCTGCTGGAGCAGGTGCGCATCCTGGTGGGTTTCACCTTAATTCAATTTCCAAAACAAAAATATAATAATTACAGGTTGGGAAAAAAGCACAGACGCATCTTTTTTCATTTTTTTTTTCTTGCCTCCTGTGAGGCTGATATTTCATTTTGCTGTTGAACAGTTCCTGCCCACAGGTCTACACACTGTCTCTGTGAACAACCTGTCAATACCGCGCATGTACAGAGTCGATCGATACACTTTCAGGCACCGACACAACCCTGAGTGTGTTAGCGAGAACAGAGATGTGGAGAGATTCGGTCCGACGTGAGCGTCGTCACCCCGGCAGAGACCGAAAATGGAGCACAAACATTTTAATTACAAGCACCACCACTGAAAGTCATTACACCAAAGCTAATTAGCAGCGCAATCGAGGCTAGAACAAGCAAATTCAGTTACCTGTTTATCCTTGATTTGTCTGCGTGTGACTGAGGCTGATGGGAGATTTTCAAGATTTCAAAGCAAGGAGAGAACACTGGGGTCAGTAGGTAGGTGTCGCATTATATCGCTTCCATCTGATTGGACGCTCTTCCAGCTCCGTTTCCATCTTTGGGTCTTGTCCAATCATTAAAGGCCAGTATCTTTTGCAGCAGGAAGTAAAGATTGCGGCCCGTGCACCCATTTAGATCTCTCACAGATCTGCTTAATGCTGCCTATTGATCGCTTTTCCCTTCCAAAAACGAATGGACAACTCTGATGGTCCAAATGGCCCTTTTCCCAATTACAGGCTTGGGTGGCTTTCAATCCTCATGCAGAAACACTATGGCCTTAACTTCAGATAACTACTTAGCGGTGTGTGTGTGATTCCTCCTCGTCTTGTATGTACATAAACACACGCGCAAAAAAATATGCACTCTTGTGCTGCCGGTGAGGTGAATCATACATTTTCAGTCCATTCCATTAAAAGTCTCGCTGTGAGCCAATATAACTTTTCTGTTGTTGTATCAGTAATCGGATCAAAATGAGGATTAATCTCCTGCGTGCGTTCTCCTTTTTTAATAGAGAATAATTCATGCCGAGATGAGAAATATTGAATCGGAGAACACCACGCTACACATGTTAACAAAAAGTTGTTTTTTCCCAACATGGTCCGGTACCTTATACAGGTCTTATCGAGGGCTACAAACCTGACCCCTGTCTCCCGATAGGCAGCCAAGCAGGCTGACAACGTGTTCTACCTAATCTTGGATGAGGAGCAGCTGCAACAGAATCCTAAGAAGGGAATGAACTGCGAGCAGGGAGGGAAAGAGAGAGGAGAGCTGCTGTCAACAAGCTCTTATGGTGAACAGATGTGGGGGAACTCCCTCACTACTCCTTAGCCTTGAAGCCATGCAATACACACACACACACACTGTAACACATACTCGAGAGGAGGAAAAGCAAAACAATCATTTGGAGTAAATTCCTGACGTGGCTGAGATGGTTGTGGTCGATTTATTAAAAAAAACACAGAAAGGCCCAAATCAGAGAGAACCATATAAAGATATTGAAGTAAACACCCGGTTGTTTGTTTTGATACTCTGTGGTTTCGCACGAATGGCGTACTCTGTGAGGCCAGAATGAGTTAAAACAGTGGTCTGCGGGGCTTGATTTATCCCCAGTGCCCTGTTTGACGACGCAGCGGATATAAAGCAGCTGCCTCTCTTTGAGCGGCTCTTAGAAAGAGATGCTATCGGTCAATGGGCCGTACTTCAGTCGTGCCGACAAACTCCTTCTCCACCCTGAGCAGGTGTCGTTTGTTGTGCATTTATCTTCACAGGATACATAACGGTATTGCCGAGCTGAATTCCATCAAGGCTGTGATTTAGGGGCTCGTAGGAGAGAGCGAGTGAAAGGTAAATTTGATTACACAGTGTGTGGCCTTCCAGAAGGTTTTTTTTTTTTTTTTCAAGCATTGACATATCATTTGACGTTGTAATTTTTAGGTTTTACAACTAAAATATTTCCACTTTTGCCATTCCATGTTTTAACTTTTTTTTTTTTTACCAAGAAATGACATAGGCCCAATCCCAATCTCCACACTCACGGACTCACAGACTTTGAGGTGCACTCCCGCCAAATCTGTGAGGGTGTAGGGCTGTCCCACTGTCAAATAATCGAGTGTTTGAGGGCTCTCTTGCAGACATTTTGAGCCATTTATGAACCCTTTCCGGAAGCCCGCATTTCTGCAAACTTTGCCCAAGGGAATGACCAACAATTCCAGCAATGTGACATTAAACAGGGGGTTACCAGTGGAAGACATCAAATAAAAAGGTAAACAAAGAGAACGGCACATGGGTGTAAAGCCTGGCAAATTACATTTTCACAAAAACATTATTAGGGACTAAAGATGATTCATAAAAACACACAAAATCAGAGGAATGCAAACAAACTGTATCACACTGAGTTATTCATCAAACATTTAATTTTGTCATTAAAGCTGTTTTGACAAAAACGAGTCGGTAGATTATTTGACAATTACCTCTCATCTCGTCAGGCAAGAGCCTGGAAGACGTTCAAATTAGGGAGTAGAAAGTTATACATAACATGATATGACGTTGTCATGTTAATGTGATATATTGCAGCAAAGTATTTACACCATGTCAAGCCCTCACAGTCTCTTATAATCATTTAACAGGTGACGTCAGTAAGTCCCTGAGGGTTCAGGGTTTAAGGCCTTATGGACATTGGGATTGGGCCTTAGTATTATTGTCTATCCAGACACAATTCACCTCAAAACAAGTTAGAATTGTTACTGCAGTTACTGCCTGTGGTTGTCAAAGTTGACATGCATGGGCCTCTTTGTATTTTCATGTTTGTTAATGTAGTGGCTTACAGGGAGAAATGGCAATGAAAAGGGTTATAATGGACCTAAAGAGCACATGAGCTGCTCGTTCACACTCACCATCTTAAAAACAATTCTTCTCTCTGTGTTGACTGCAGTTTATTTGGAAAGGGACATTTTAACTGTGTCTTTTGTTATCCATCCATTAATTCATGATTATAGTTTTTAGCTTCAGGGCTCCAAACAGACCTCTGGAAAACCTTCACAAAGTGAATAAATGAACTATTTCTTAACTGGGAGCAAACTGAGGTCAGGACTAAGTTTAGAGTATAGCATCAATTGGATCAGTTTCAAATAAAAGATCCATCTCATGTAAGATCACGTTTGCACTGTTATGTGCAGTGATATTAGTATGATATTAGCCTTATTACTTCAGAGAATTCACACAAACATTTACTTACCATTAAAAGTTGTTTTATGGTAATTCAAATGTTTTCAGAAGTTGCATACTCATGATTCACCTCACTAAACAGGACGCATTTTTCTCCTTTTTACATGATGTTGTATTCTTTTAATAATACAATCTGTCTGTATCAATATTTGTGATCAGGCCTTGGAATCAGATCCAAACCAAATGGTATTGGTATTGCCCCCACAATGCATGAGCTAAACTGGCAGCAGCGTCCAGTTAATGAACAGTTTAAAATTTCAGCAATACATACCTGACATCAAAGTTTAGATCCTGCTAGAGAGTTTTAAAGTCAAAGAACACATAATAATAGGGACGTATCACATATTGGCATTTTGATTTCACCCAGACCCACTAATAAACGTATTGACTCTCAAACCGATTGGACTGAATATACTGTAGTTTGGACCCGTCAAGATCTCTACCACCACAAATAATTGGCACTTTGTCCACAAGAAATAATTGTTGACCCCCATTTTTCCACAACTCAATACGTAGAGACCGTTTTGCGATGGGATGGGGCCAGCGCCGTTGCTTGGACCACACCGATCTTCAAATTTTGATCTCAACTACACACCTGTTAAGTTTCATGACCGCATCTTACACGGTTGTGATGACAATTTGACGCATTGACAAAACAGATAAGACCTATAGACACATTAACGTGACATTAGCTGCGGATGTAACGCTATTACTTTCAATTAGCTATCTTTTGTGTATAACGGCGATCCGTAGGAATGAGTGCAAGATGAATCCACGCTGTCAACCGCTGAACACTGCGGCCGACAGGATATTTGACACTAATTATTTACTGGCTTACCTGCTGTTCTGATTTTGATTACCAAGGCCCACCTGCAATATTGCACCCTTGTCATCCAACCTTGGCAGAAATCCATACAAACGCAACTACATTAGTTGTGGTCATTGCTTTTCACGGTGGTAGCTCTCTCCCATACAGTATGTAAACATTTGGTCAATAGACCTTTCAGCCCCCAATGTTGTCAAGCCATTAACCTCCTTACAGTAGCTTGCAGCTCGTCGGCGCTCTTCTTTATTGTCTGTCGGTTTCATCATTACTCACTTGACAAACTGCCGTTATTAGTCAAAAAGCACTCCGCAGGCCTGGATTAGATCTAGCGCTTTCATTATCCTTCGATTCAACTACCTTGATTACTTTCAATTGGCGTGAACACCTCATTTTCTAGCATAATCTAATTCAATATCATCTCATTTAGGGGCTGATGGAACGAGACCCGAGATAATTTGCACAGTTCGGTATTGCACCGGGATTAAATGTTTGTCTTGCCAAGTAATGATGATGTGTTGGAAATATGGAGACGCTATTAATTTGACTTCTATGCTGGGAGAGGGAACGGGACAGGTTCGTACTGGTTGCATACCAAGCTGCTCTGAACACAGACGTGCCTTACGTGACCTGGTGTCAATGACTCATTTCACCTCGGGCGGCTTTGCACTTTGTGACAAGCACTCAAAGAATGTAAACAAGTTTCCCGTCTCAGCAAATCTGGCCTATTATCTGAGGACTGCTACAGAAAAGAAAAGCAAGTGTTTGTTTCTTGACAGAAGCGAGCACAGACACTTTGTGGAGGAGGAGAATTGTGATTTGATGTCAGATTAAGTAACATGTGAAGAAATGTTTCTTTCTTTAATTTCCAACCTTGGGATAGCTTTTTTTACATTTCCATCTTGGTTTAGCTTGACTCGTTTGCTGTGCTCTGCCTGACATTGAAAGAATAAACAATGTAACAATGCGGAAAACAATGCTTTATCACATTTATTCCAGCTCCCAGTCCTACCTTGCAGGCATTAAGAGAAAGTGATCGTTTTCTTGTTCACAGGATACAAGAAAGGTATCTGTCTGCACCACATAACGTCTTTCCTTCTCCTGGTGTCCACTGGTCGTAGTTGGACTTGTGTCCCCATAGGTCAGTCAGTCATCCAGACAGTTGCTCCAAACACAGCGCAGACCTGAGGCCAGGGGACTGCCGTGTCTAGTCACTTAACTGATTACACCGGTTTAACTGTTTTAGAAAAAGGCTGAGGAGATTCTAAGAGGTGATATAAGATTGTCTACACCACTGCTCGAAACCTGTCATCATAAAATGACTTAATTAAAGCTGATTACGACAGATGCTGAGCAATGTTGCAAATATCTAGTCCTTTCTATTGATTTAGTTTATATGTCGGTCGGACGCTCTTTAGCCACACTTGTGACCAATGTGCTACTGGATTGCCATGACAGACATTCATGGTCCCATCAGGATGAAGCTGATTCCCCTGACTTTTACTTTTGCAACATCATAAAATTTAGTTTTTATGTATGGACAAATATTGGATGGATTGCCATGACATTTGGCACAGACTCCATTCAGGATATATAATTTTTGGCCACTCCTGTTGCTGTAAGTAAAAGCCCCATTCAATTGGATGGGCATGCAACTCACCCTGTTTCATTATCAGTGCAAACTAATTGACAGCTGCATTCTGGTTCTTTTATTAGAAGTTGAAGATGAAAGCCCGTGTGCAAAAAAACATGAAGGTACAAGTTAACTACAACTCCCAACATGCATTTAGGCAATAATCATCCAACCACTTTAGAAGCCAACGATTATGGTGTTGAGAACACTGACGTATTGTGTTAAGCGTTAATTAGGATACAGTATGTTAGTTTGCTAACATGCTAAACTAAGGCGGTGAACCACATTATACCTGCCGAACATCAGCGTGTTAGTATTGTCGTTGTGAGGATGTTAGCATGCCGATGATAGCATTTAGCCTAAAGCTGTGCCTACGTACAGCCTCAGAGCTGCTAGCATGGCCGACTCTTATGCTATGTTCACACTACAAAGGACAAAAGCGGCCAAGCGTGTCAGGCTACATTGTTGCAGAGTCGCTGCTGAAGTGTTGCTCAAGCGCTCGTTGACGTAGCTATGTCGTTAAGTAGCACTGGGACATGGCTAACAGTATTTTCCTATTTAAACTAAACAGAACATATGTACAAACAGAACAAACATGTAATTGGAGCGCTGAATTAAAGTTGAGACCGGCTCAACTTCACCTGCTTCCATTAAAAATGACTTCTAGTCTGTTGCTGTCCCTGCAGTGTGAATACAGCATTATTCTCTTTCTTCACAAAAAAACACACAGAAATGATGATAATCTGAGGGAGATGAATTCACACCTGGGAGCTAATTTAAGCAGCTTCCATGAGAAGTGCCTTGCTCCAGGGAACCTCATCAGTCATTACTGAGGGATATAGGATGGAGTTACTAATTCACTCTCCCCACCTAGATTTTCTCTGCTTGTCTTGGGATTCAAATCTCCAAATCCTCTCCTACTCTCACTGTTTTTCTATTTTTTTCCTTCACATTTACTCTCTGGTCTGCATGGACTCCCAGAGTGAGCACTATGAAGGATTACCCTCCAATGTAATCCAATCAGAAAAAAAAAGCAGGAACTGATTTCTTATCTTTGTAAGATGCTGCATTTCCCCTCATCTCAGAGAACACACAGCAAGCATTATCAGTCATTTGATTACCCTGAGTAAAAATGGATACAGAACAGCAGCGGTTTCAGCCTCGAGAGGCCTGACTTGCACATTGAAATCCAATTGAAGGTTATACCTTATGTATTTGTTTAAGATTTGGAAATAATTAACTGGGGTAAAAGCTGTTATGGCCGCTCAATGGGATTAAGCGAGGCACCGAGAGTTTTCTGAGTTCAAGACAATCTGGGCTTGAGAGCACCTTTTTCCTGCCACTTAACTTTTATACACAATTATAAAAAAGCATCTGTATACTGAAATGTTTTAGATTCAATGGACATATGGCCCTTAGATGTTTTTATACTGTATGTGCACTGCACGTGTGTGTCTGCACAGTAAATCGGCCCCACACACACACACTGTACTTGAGCCCGAGGCATCGGCAGGCTAACAGATGTTGGCCACAGAGGACAGCTGATCCTGTGAACTGACTGCATCTGCAAACATGTGTTTCTCCTGGCTTCCATATGGATAAAACACATGTTGCCCATACAGCCGTCACCCTGACCAATGATAAGCCACTTAAGAGACAGTGAGATGAATAATAATTCTAATTCTATGCTGATAAATGCTGCAAATTTTGCATCTGGAACATTTTCTGAACCTTTCTGAGAACGTCTCCTGTTTCACTGACTCAATCGCCTTCACAGGCTCTATCTTTTTTTGGTTTTCTTGTGACAAATTGATTCTGAGTGGGTGTTTACATGAGAGGACCAGCGTTTTTTGAAGCCAATTCCACCGTCCTGCGTTTGAACCGTAAACCGTCGCAGTCCTTGAGGGCGGTCCGTCTCGTTGGCAGACGTCTCTATGTTGTAAGCCTTTTGTTGCTGAAGTGTCATGAACGACGCTCGCTGTAATTGCTAAAAGGTAATTGCGCTGGCAGGTTACGGCGAGGATTTAGCTCCCATGAGCCGCACCCTGAGCCCTGCATAAGAATGTGATTAACCACCATCTCCTGTCATTAACTGTGAGGGCTTTTGGCAAGCGGGCCGCTCCGAGTGTGTAATTGTCATATTAGACCCCGTTGCTTGGTCAGATCAGAGTATTGGAATCAAGTTCCTGGTCTGAAGTGGCTTTAAATACATGGCAGAATTGGCCAAATTGTTAGCTCGCTCTCCTGCAGTGACAGCCGAGCTGCCATCTAATGCTCAATTTGCCGGTCCGCTAATATAACCGTACACACCATCCATGAAGGAAAAGAACATTTTTATTTTCCCCCTGCGAATGGTCCATAGCTCAAGGGCCAAACATCTTGAGAGTGACATCCAGCTGTCGCGCTACTTCACGGAGTACAACATTAAAGCTGCAGGAATGAATCATTTGCTCTTCTGTGTGACACGGTAACTGCCAAACGCTACGGCCAGGCGGACGTTCCAAAGAAATAAAGCGAAACGCGCATTTACAGACCTGCGGGGGAACCTGTTTGTGTTGTATATCACACTGTAAATGGAGTGCAGATTGCTCTATCCCTTTGCCTGAACTGGCAGAGGCAGGGCATTGATCTTCCTTGCCCTCGCTGTGCTGTGATGCCTCTGTAGACGGATGGGAGGGGAGGTTGGGTGGGGGGGGGGGGCTGCAGCCTTTCAGTGGAGCATGCTACAAAATGCATATGCTCAGTGATCTCTTGATGGTACTTCAGAGACGAGCCCAGGATTTGCTGAGATTGCTTAAGGATGGACTCATTGGGGCAGTTAGCATCACTTTGAAACTGAGAAAATTGAGCGGTGGCAGCCAAAACAAGCTTCTTTTTTTTCGCAAGGAGGTCAGGGAGAGGGGAGAGAGCAGGGCAGAACATTAAGTGAGCCGGAGCAATAAAACAAAATAAAAAAGGAGGCATTTCGTTTACCGTGACAGATTTAACACATCGCGCAAATAATTACCCAGAGTGGTTTTAATGGGGCTCCAGTCAGATCCGCAGATGAATACACAGTTTTTGTTTCGTGTCCCTAATGCCATTCTGAGGTTCTCCATTTAGAGGGATTTTCTGTGGAGCAGTGATAATAGAGCGTCAGTGGGGAACCTAGGAGGAAGGATTCAGATGTGTTTTGAATTGACTGAGACATTTTGTTAAGTGTCATTGTGCATGGCCCGTTTATCCTCCTCCACCCCCCCCCCCACCCTTTTCCATTCATAACCACCCTGCCGTCTCTTTCATGAGGGTTTATGGGCAGAGATTGGTGTGTGTGTGTGTGTGTGTGTGCGTGTGTGAGTGCATGTATTCAGTAGTGGTGAAGGTGTGTATGTGTGTGGTTTGGGGAGTGGACAGACCAAAACAAAGGCCCGCCTTTTGAAAAAGCCCCTGTCAGGTCTGTATTGTGTGTGCAGAGTGAATCATGATGGCATTTATACACACACACACACGTAGACAAACAAGTCCAGCTGGGTTATGGAAACAGAAGTGGCATTGGCCTTTGAGTCGGACCTGAGCGGGCCAGGTGAGCCGGAGGTAGACGACGCTATTGTGTGGGATGGAAAAGATGAGGCAGCGCAGGGACAGAGAGAGGAGGGTGGAGAGGTAAATCTCTTACAGCTGCTCCGTTTCACCATACTTAACCCAAGCAGGCCAGGTTCAAGGGGGAACGTATGGTTTACAGAGCCCTAACATCTGTATCTGCATGTGAGGAGAAAATGGGTACTAATGCCATCAAGGTCTCATTTGCTTGCATCCCGCGGCGCATCCATGCCGGGCGCAAAAACTGGATGCTTCATCACAGCTTCTCTCTGCTATGGTGTTTAATACAGTATGCTAAGAGCACAATGTAAACGCAAGATGGCATCACCCACTTCTATTCTCTCACAAAAAAGTGACTGATAATTCAGCTTGAATTCCCCCCCTCTTTATCTGTTCCCTAGGATATATACATTAAGAGGAGACACCACGGGTGAATAGGGTGAACAATTTAACTAATAGACATCGCCCTGAAACTTCCCCAGTTGATTAATTACATTAAGACAATTATTTTTTGTGTTACAAGTTTTCTGAGATTTTGTTTAAATATGTAAATTAGGCATTATCTATTGCTGATTTCTGGTGTATTTAGGAGAAATCTGCAGACACAAATAGAAAAAGTAGTAAAATAAACACCTAAATGTGTATTTTAGATGTTTTCTTTCCACCAGTGTGAAAGAAGACATGTTATGGAAGCTAAATAGCCCAGAATCTCAAAACAAAACATAAGAATTTAAATAGCATAAGAAACATATGGTCAATTACGTCACAATAATACACATAGGTACACTTTATTTACATGCCACTCTTCTAAACCAGGGTTTGAAAGTGCTTCACAATTACAAAAAATGTGTTGAACTGAGCCCCAGATGGAGACTGTTCTATAACCCAGGAGTCAGGACAGCAGATAATTCACACCTGTCAACTCACTGATATACTGTATGGTGAAGACAAATTGTGTAAGGCTATTAAAGTAATACAAATGATTTGGTATTCAATCTTCAGAAAGAAAAAAAAATGATTTAGCCAAATCTGAAAGTTCCTCAGGTTTCATAAATCCACAGAGCTGGACATCGTCAGTATAGCAGTGATATGCGATTTTGAGATTGTTTTGTCTGCTCTTTTTCTTTCAATGTAGAACACCAACCTGCCCAGGGAGCGCGGATTCCATTTAGCCTTTTGGCTTAATCTGACAGATTTGTATTATATTGGTAATAATTGTTAATGAATGTGTGTCGTCCCTGAGAAATAAGTAAATAAGAGACAGAGCCGAACTGATGGTATAATATGCCCAACAGGATGCATGTTAAGGGAAAATGAAACGGATCTCAGGATTGAACCTTGGGGAACTCCACAGGTCAGCGGAGCACAATCAAACACTTGTCAGTAATGGATAGAGAGAGAGTGATTACATAACCGTAATACATAAACCATTAAAGAGCTACACCAGATATCCCAACCCACTTCCTTCTGCTATCTGATAAAGTATTATGATTTATGGTTTCACAAGCACTTAAATGCTGAAGAACTAAGATGCAGCTTTCACCACGATTTAACTGCAACAAGATCATCATTTGTGACTCTTAAGACAGCCGTCTCTGTTTTTGTGCAGCAGAAGTGTAGCACCGAGAAGAGAAAAACGGAATCGCACTGTATAAAGAGCAGAGGAGGTGTTTTAAACAAAGCAAAAATAAAGAAAACATACATATTTAAAACCTTGTAGAAAAAAAGTCATGCCACGTTGGCTCAATTCCAAATAAACACAGTGCACATGTCGTAGCCACAAACTGGTAAACTCACAATGCCGGTATCTAACATCCGCACTGCATCCATGTTAACATGTCAACAATGGCCACACTATTGTTGTTGTAGGTCGCAGAGGCTATCGAGGATACGGCGGACATCCTTGGAGTGTTTACAGTTGTTGGAGTGAGGAGATATAAACGAGTGGACCTGGGCGACTCCGTGATTCACTCGGGGAAGATGAGCATTCATGAATAGCAGCTAAAGCCGTGTTCCTCCCAAATGGCTCAACGGAGTTCATCAGCCAGCCGTGAGCTCCAGGAAACAGATGGGGCCCAGATAAGCAGAGAGGATGTCATATTGTGCGTGTCGGTTTTTGTGCAAGTGTGTGCTTTGCCAATTGTAAATACGGCGTGCGTTCTCACACATCCAGCTGCTTCCCTGTTCCATTCGACCTCCGGCACAATTGGCTCGGGGCGGCGCGAGCAGCAGGCCGCTCTCAGGGTGACCAGAGGCCACTGTGACCGCCGTCTCTGCCCCCCCCCCCCCCTACCACGGCAGAAAACCAGAGAGGTAAATCACAGTTGTTTATCCCGTCGTCTCGGGCGATCTTTCAGGAGCCTTGCCTGAGCTGTGCCATGCTGTACCAAGAAAGGTGCCCTCCGACCGCCTCTGATGTATGGAGGGATGCGAGTGAGCCTGCTGCAATCTCAGGGCAAGCCGAAATGGAGAAGTGAAGTAAATCACAGCTGTTTATCTGCATCTGTCAGACACTGTTTGCATGGGTCGCTGGGATGAGATATGCCTTCACCTGTGTGTGTACACGTAGGTACCAGCATACACACTTGCTCGCCTGTGATTGTTTGCAAGTGCAGACTTCAGAGGGTGTGAGTCACCGTGGCGCTGTTTCACATTGTTGGGCCAATTCCAAGAAACATAGCAGCGAACAGACAGTACAGTGCCGCACACGAGGGCCGACACCCACACCGTCACGTGTCTGAACACTCGTATTGAGACGTACTGTAGACACACCATGGCATTAAGTAATGACGAAGTCTCATTGACTGTCGAGGAGTGTAATGACTCCGGTGAGAATTACATTTGGCCGTTTTTTTACTTTTTATTCAACACACACAGAGAGAAATTACACTCCTTACACGCAATGTGCAAGAAGTTCAGTAAATCATTTTTATTCCATGCTGGATACGTGATCTCAACCTTTTTATCAGGCTTATAAAAAGGTAAACTTTATGAAATAAGCACACACCCTCCCTGACATGAAGCTAATTCCAGGCAACATGACGCAGGTGTTAGCGTGGAATATCAATGCTGCTACATTATTCTCTTTCTTCTTCTTTTTTTTTTGCAACTTTCCATGTGAGCGAGGAAACTTTTCCCTTGGTGATATGGACCTGGCGAGAGATATTCCTGTGGAAAATTCATGAATTCATAACTTTTTGAGGGTATATTTCACTACTGATCTATTGGGCCGTGATAAGAATTCAAAGGTGAATGGAGCTGGAGGACATCTTCAAAGCGGTCGAGGACATCACAGGAAAGCCAATGAGGCGCGTTTGCCCTCCTCCAGCATCCTCGGAATGCATTCCGTGTGCCCCCCTCTCTCACAATGTGATGCGCTGTCAGAGAAAATCGGATGCTGTCGCAGTCCTCTGCCATTAACTTGATTTACTTCGGGGGTTTCAGTCAAATTCGGACAAAAAAAAAAGGTGTCAGCAAGTTTTATCAAGATTTGTGAAACCACGCAAAGACACGAGAAGAAGAAGAAGGGCATCGATAGCGGCACTCGCTCTGAAGGACGCTATTAATCAAAGACAGGGTGTATGTATTTGAGTTCCCACTGTAGATAAACACTGACGCTACAGTGCGTGCATGTTCTGCTGACCGTGGGCTCGGTAGCATCCCCCCCCTCGCCGGCTTGATTATCAAAGCTACCAGCCTTTAGCATGTGTCAGTCGAGGGGGATAACCCCTGGTAGATACAAGAGGACAAGGAGACAATCAAAGGCAGTTGGCTCCACTGGAGCTGACAGTGGTCAGCTTCTGGAGGTGATAAAGGCCTTTGAACCTGGAAGCTGCTCGAGGCCCCCCTGTTGTGTGCCCCCCCCCCTTCTTAGCCCCCCTCGGGCCTGGCCGTAGAGGGGTCTACTTTGATTTAGGCCCACAGTCAGCTCTCTTCATCTCTGCTGGAGACAGAGATGCAAAGAGAGACATAGGGCACGAGAGAGTGAAATAGCCCAGATCTATCAGATATTGGTCCATCAGTGGTGGCCACTCAACTGCAGGCCAGGTCACCACGTTTTGACCTCAAACACTTGACTTGGAATGCAGGACAAAAAACAGATAAGTGCATAGTGAAAGCCCGCAGTGTCTAATGACAACAGCAGTACGGGTGGTACATCTTTCTCCTCAAGCATAGAGCATAAGAGTGCTTCTCTATTAGCTCGAGCTCTGGCTAAAGCAGAGCTTTCCTCCAAATCACTTTGTAAGCTGGATCCTCAAACTGATCAAATTCATAGTTCATACTGTCACTCACGGCCGGTCATTTACACCCCGTTGAATTTCATGGCTCAGACCTTCAGATACACTCAACACCACAACAGTGGAAAGTATGTTCCATGATTGGAAAAGTCTCCTCCGCGAGGAGAGACTCCCCGAGAGACGTGCAGAATAAGGTTATGGAACAAAAACACCCAGCTCTGCTCGATTGTTATCGTGGTTTGTGTCATGTCTGCCTGGCAAGCGCACTGTCTACCTTGGCAGCCATGGAGGATGAACCCTGTTACAAGCCGGAAACTCACTGAATGTGATTTCGATACAGAGTGGGACATTTCCCTGAGAGCGGAACATATGGAGTAAGCCTGTTGCCTCAGCTTCAAACGACAAAGGTGACATTCCAGCCTCCGTTTGAAGTCGACACTGCAGAATAAAATTCAACCGGGAGCCAAGATTTTACGGTGAGGTGGGAAAGGTGAAGGGGTCACGGGGTGGGGGCAGGTATGCTCAACCCGCCATGCCCACCAATCCAGTCTGTCCACCCATTGCAAGTGTGCATGCATGTGTGGAAACACAAATACATCCTCATATAAGAGAGCATCTATAATTGCATCTCTGCTTGGAGATGCAAAAAATAACTTGAGGCCTGAGCTAGCTGATATTGCTGCGAAGTCAGAGGATATTTAAACAAATTGAGTTACGTCTGGTCGAGCATGTTTTGTCTTTTTTTAAAATCCAGCTCTGTTGTCAAGAGCACTGGGCTCACTGTTCATTTTCAACTCCCTTGAGAGGCATAACGCCCCCGGAGCTTTATGTATTAAAAGAATGTGCTGAATGCTTCTCTCTTGCTTGCTGCTCGGGGATGCTAAAATGTCCTACCTGCAAAACTAAATAAAAAGTGAGTGAGAAGCTGTAAAATTGATTAGTCCAGTCAATGACACTCAATATGTTGTTCCTTGTACTTGTGACCACTTGGGGCTAATGACTTGCCGTTTATTGGCGATTACCTGCGGTCTCTTTTCCTGGGACGTTACAGCCATGTATTGTTGGCAATCAACCACGGAGGGAGGAATGTGGGCCGGTGTGTGTGTGTGTGTGTGTTGTGCTCGGTGAGGCGAAGCCGAAAGAACATTAATTGTCCACTACTCAAATCACCAAAAAATGAATATGGCAAATTTCCAAAGGAAAAAGGAGAAAAAGAATGTTGGCAAGCCTCCCAAAATGCTGTTTGAAAATGCTCTTTGAAGGTAATGAGGCATGCTCGTGGCACACAGAAGCGGGGGTGTAGTGCCATGGCAAAGCGGCATGTTCTCAATTGGGCTCTTTTTTTTTTTGCTTACATATCACTTTAGTCAGGCACGTGTGGTACATTTCTAATGAAGCGCAGGATCGTGCCCTACCCCCTACTAAGGGCATACATGTCTTTTAAGGAAAAAGATGTGGGGGGAAAAAGATGTAGGAAACTCTGCGCCTTTGGTCCCAGACATCAACAGAACGACTCCTGCTTCATGGTATTTTACGTGACGGTAATAAAAACACCCTAACTGATAAAAATTCCTATTTTTCGAAGAGCACAAAATGTGATATCACTCTTAGCTCTATTAAAAAGTAAAACGACTATCCACTGCAATGAGCAAGGGTGTTATATTAAACTTATACCGGCCGTTTTTATGGATAATGAGATGTGAGAGAATCTCCTCTCTCGTAGTTAATAATACATGCGAGTTAAGGAGGGAAAATAATATTTTTTATTGTGGCTCCAAAACCCTTCAGAATGTGGTGAAGAAGAATGTGAAAACACAGTGGTTATCTTCCCGGTTTAGGTGGTAAAAATGGTATAGGGATCATGAAGAATTTATGTGAAGAACCACAAAACGAGGACTTTCAAACCTCTGCAATCATTTATTTATTGAATGTAAATGGAGAGGCATGGTCAATATAGATTAGCGTCAGAGTTGGCTTGGAGCGAAACAGTAAATCGTGAAACTGAAGGATGAAGTGGCACATAGTCAGGTTTAAAAAAAATCTGTGTATTATGTTTACACAGCCATAAAATTCTCTCATGAAAAAAAAATACAATAATGAAAAAAGCACAATAATGAACCTCCGGGTTCTGTCTTCAAAATCACAAAAAGGTCCGATATAGCATTTGTGCTGAGTCTGACTTTGAGTAAACCAATGTCATCAAACCAAGGTTAAACATTTTCTTACATTCAAACCATCTCTGTGTCTTTAGCATGACCATATCAGCATAAACGACATGCATGAAACAAATGATGCAGTCTGTTCAGGCCAGCATTGCCAGATGTACGATAAGTACCGATTTGTACGATCATTTTACCTTCTGTATGATGTTTGATCAACAACGTCCAAAAGCAGTACACTGTTCGATGACCATTTCATGGCACTTACAATTAGTGGTTGGTTTTACTGTCCACTGTCTCAGTTCAATTCAATCATACATCCGTATACCTCTCAGCATGCGTGCTTGGTGTGGACCATGATGTTGAAGCTGCTCAAAGCACATTTAAAGAGAGTTGGCTTTTTAAGCCATAAGCAATAAGCCCAGATATGTATTTGATTAGCTTAGCTTATGGTCTTAACTGTTTATCATGCAGCATACAAACATGCTTCGAGTCAGGCTGTCTTGCAATTTAATTGTAATAGTAGGCCAATACAAAAATTGTCAGACTTATGGAACGCTAGCCTACTATCTTCCACACATCATTGCTTCATGAGCTTGCTTTAAATAAATAAATAAAACGGTGTGGGTGGATATGTAGGTATGTCAAAAGTCATTTCAATATGGGTTTTGTATTGTAAGATTGAGCTTGCTTATTCAAAAGTTGACACAATTTACTTTTTAGTTGACAAATGTGGCTCAGTTTGAGCTAAAATTCATTTTCTTTCTCATTGTGACTGTGTTTCTGCTACCATTTGTGTTGCAAGAGCAGAAATGTCCTGCAGATTAGCCAATTCAACCATTACACTTAACATTTCAAAGTAAAACAATACAATTACAAATCTGCTCCACATTTCATGCTGTCTGTACAGTAGGAACCCATCGACCTACAGCAACAAACCATTTCAATCAAGCTGGAGCAAGTGAATATGTTTGCTTGGAAAATGACTTCAACAATTAACTGATTGTCAGAAATGTCGAGCAAGTTTCAATTAATATATGAAACAGAAACTTCTTCTGGGATTTGAAATAGCCGTTTGATGCTGAACCCAAATGATTCCATAATGAACCATTCAGGGCTTTCATGTACTGTACCCAGATACAGAGCCACTTGTTTTAAGAGTGTAGGCAGAGAGAAAATCTTTTTTTTTGTGCACAATCCACACAGAAACGATGCCCCTCAAATCTGCTCTCTCCACAACAGACGAAGAGGAGGATACCAAATCCAGCTAATCTGTAATGCATTAGCAAGCACACTAACAGTATGTTACAGCCCATTAGTGGTTAACAATGATAGCTGATTTTCAGATGGCACAGATAGCCATTACAGTAATTCGCTCCAGACTGCGTCAACTCCCCAATGACACCCGCTGCTTCCGGCCCCGACATTAGATCAATAATGCAAAACCCCCTTAAAGTTTTGCTTTGTGGTTTTATTTAAAAGAGCTTCTTCTCAAACTAATGACGCAGGTTAATTGGCTTGTCATCGTTTGGGAGTTGACTGGGAAAGGAACAGGGGTCGTTTAAAAAAAAAAAAAAAAGGGCGCTCCAGGGATGCGTGTATTGCCTCTGTAGTCTTTATTGATGGGTTTTCTGTGTCTTGGCTGGCCACCAAATTGCTGGACTTGTGTGTGTTTTGCTTTGGGTCAATACGGTTAAGAGGAAACAGTTTGACAGGGAAACAGCAAGAGAAGCAGCTCCAATCAAGGACTTGCAAAAACAAGGTTCATCGTTTGTGTACCTCAAACACACACACACACACACACACACATACAGATATATATTCAGCTGGTCAAACATATGGTCCATTATGTACAATCTGTCCATACTGCTGTCCTGTCTGCCTGCCCCTCCCTCCCCCCCCCCCCCCCCCCCTCCCCCCCCCCCCCCCCCCAGGGGTCGTGCCGCCTCCATCGATTGCCACCACTTATTAATCAGACTCTGGGCGGACACCACAGCCCTGCCATTTGTTAGAGGGCTCTCCAACAGGATGCCATTAGAGCGTCACTGTCGCACATTATCCTGAATAAGTAATGAGGAGGCCGGTAAAGCCGCAGCTTCCTCCCGCATTAGGATAAACGACTCTCGGCCAGGGAAGGGACAAGGCACATTCCATGTTTATATGCATGCAGGGAGAACGAGCGAGAAAAAGGCAGAGATGGTCTGAGGAGGAAAGAGAGGCAGAGAGATGAGCATTAAGGACTGGGAGCACACTAAAGTCTCCAATAAGAGAAGGACATTCAAGATCAATTGCTGAGAGAAGATGCAGACTAAGTGCTTTTGTTACAGCGAGAGAGGCAGAATTAGGACCGATTGTTCCGATGCAGCCAGACCTTGAATTTGGTTGAAACACAGCAATTTCACTGACACTGCTGCTGAGGAAGAATACTGCCTTCCGCTGGCCTCCAGTGTAGAAGTGTGTTTAACTATAGGTTAAATTACAGTATGTGTCAAACCATCCATTGTTCCTGATAACCAGGACCAGAGAATGAGAGCTGTCCCAAAGCCATATGCACTGGCTTGTGATTGAAAGCTTTTAGGGCAGATATAATTCTGTATGGGGATGCATTTGATCTAAAACACCCTACACTTCTCTGACTAGTCCTTTACCAACCTTTCGGCTCCTAATTCCAGTTCCTTGTACATCAATAGCCGTGTTTCCACTCAAATGTCAAGTGGATTTTAAGCAGCATTTTAAGAGCATTTCCATTAATTGGCTAGGCTTTGTAGCTTGGTCAGATGATAGGCTATGGGAAGATTCCAACAGTGGTTGGCAGCTGATCAGTCATGTGAGTTATTACATTAGTCATTTAGCAGACATTTTTATCCAAAGCAACTTACAATAAGTGTATTCAACATAGGTATTCAAGAGAACTACTAGTCACCAGAAGTCAGAAGCACATCTCCTTTTTTAAACAAGCATCTAAGAGCATAAACCAGAGCAACAGTGCAGAAACAAACTAATACAATAAGTGCAACAAACTAATATGAATACATATTGTGTTCTCTGTATCAGTTAATCAACCAAAGGTGTTTTCATATTCCATCAAGCTCAACTCTTTTTCGACGAAGGCTAAAACAACCTCAAACAAACGTGAAACCTTTTTCGCGTGGGAAATTTTATCCACTTCTTGAGCTGCGATGTATTTTTCCGTAGCAGTACCGCGGGATGCCACTGGAAGTAAATTGGTAGCATTTTTTTTTTCTGCACAGACTAAAGAGATCAAACATGTTTGAGCTTTAGAGGTGCCTGCATGAGGGTTTTGTTGCCTTTGGACAGAGCCAGGTTAGTTGTTTCACTCGGTGTGCTAAGCTAAGCTAACGGCCCGCTGGTAGCTTCATATTTAATGTACAGACTTGAGAGTTGTATTAATCGTATCATCTAACTCTCAGCAAGAAAGCAAACTAATAGATAGCAAATATGTTTTTTATTATTGTATGCACCAATAAAGCACGTAGTCAACTGCAGTGATTGGGTATTAATCAAATTAAATTCATCAAAATGAAGATAATAAAGCAGGAAGCAGGCAGAAATGGTGGGTCAATGGGGCCCTGAGCTCATTTTGACCCGGCGCCACCTCATTTACTTATAAATGGCATTATTCTGGTCAGGTTCACCCAATCTGAAGACTTATTGTTGTTGTTTTTTTTCTATCTATGTTTCATATCCTTTAAAGTCAGTGGCACCAATAGGGTATGACGTTTACAAAGTGCTATTTAATGTCTCGTCTTTTGTTGTGTTACACATAGTTCCTGCATCATTTGCTTCTGTGATGGACTGCTGATTATTTAGACACGGTCTCCGCAAAGTGCTTGGAGACAGACTCTTGATGAAGGTCTATATAAATAAACTAGACTCAATTTTGACTTGCTGTAAACACTAGAAAAAAACGATGTGCCAGAAATGACAATTTTTCATACATACAAATATCAATTTGCCACTGGTATATTATTCTGTGTCAAAAGTGTCTTTTGAAACCGAAGACGAAGTTGTCAGTGCATCCTAACATCTATCTCATGAAGAAAAAATCCCAGAGTTGATTTGATTCACTTTGCAATTAGAATCATTCTCAATGATGTCCCCAATTTTCTAATCGCTTCATCACTTTGAGGGGTGATCAATTAAAAACAGCAACACTACTGCGTAGAAATGCTATACAACCATCCAACCGGACTTAATCACAAAGTTAGAGAGCAACAGAACAGACTGTCCAAAACCCTTGACCGCATCTTGGACTCACCTTCCCTGTCCAAAGAAGGTAAAGACAGCTGGACTCTTTGATCTGTGTGTCGTCTCTTTGGTCGCAAGAAAGGTTTGAATGCTGCCAGAATGAGTAGTTGTTTTACATTTACTTAACCGTATAAAAGTAACTAACGTCTGTCAAGAAAATAGCAAAGAATAGTTATCATTTTCGGCTGTTTCTCATCCCTGCTGGAACGCAAACCGGCAGCTGCTTTGGTGCTTGTGTGTATTTGCAGATATTTAGCGATAGTGTCTGCTGCATGGAAGACATGCCGGTCCCCTGCAGGGCCCGGGGTTCAGTCTCCGCTCAATAGACAGGGTCAAACCGTAGCGCCACCGAAGATAGCACAGGGGAGGGGAGGAGAGGAGGGGAGGGGAGGGGAGGAGGGGGGGGGGGGGGGGGATTTGCAATGTGAAAATATCACTGTGGCATTTACAGGGAAGGTTTGTCTGCTGGGTGATGGAAGGTGTAGTTAACAAACTCATTGTGGAAGCAATCGAGCAGACAGCACTTTTTGGAGAATGTCCTTTTTTTTCTTTTTTTTTCTAAAGCCCCATGGCTTCCGCAGACATTAAAGGGAGGCTTCTTGTGAAATCGTCCCTGATGTTTCCCATCCTGCTTTCTTTTTCATTAAGGAGGCCGTAACGCAGAGAGGATGCCCTTTGAACGACGAAGGGGAGACTTGTCATGTTCGGCTGGAGGAGTTGTTTACGAGAACATAGCTTGCTTTTAAGGAAATTGAGGGCATGAGTCTGGGTCTCGGCGACATTCAGCACTGTGACCAGATCGTTAGTGCGAATGGGATTTGACTCTCTGCTGAACTCCAGTTAATTTAACCCAAATAAGAACCTTTCAGAAAATGTAACGTGTAACGAATTTCTGCTGAATCAAAATGGGATGAATCATCACAAGACAGGTTTTTTTGGGGGTGGTCAAAGAAAGTGAATACTCCTGTTCTGGTCCCCTCTAAAAAGAACTAAAAAACTTCAATGTTTTTTTTTTATCCACTTCAGAAGCAGCAAACATTCAGGCACAGAGAAACACAGTGAACACACGGGGCAAACGCTCTTTATTGAAACCCGTTCTTTTAATCATCCCAGAGATCGGAGGGCACTTCTCACTCTGTTCATCCTACTAACACAACAAGTGAAAGATGTTTATTAGAGTTACTCAGCTGGACATAATGCACAAACAAGGACATTGGAGATGTTTATAATGGAGCTTCAGTGTCACGGTCAGCGTTCGCCACAAATCAATCAGGTGGATGTAGGGAGTGCTTAACAAAAGGACGCATGCCATCATTTATCTTATCATTTGGCGGTTTGTAAGGTTACTTTGTAAACAAATTGGAATGCAAATTGCATTGTTTTTGCTTTTTTTCCCCTCCAAAGCTTTTCAGGCTGATTTAAAGCACTTGCATATACTGCAATCACACACACACACACACACACATAGAGGATAATGTTTTCTGGCATGAGAGAGCTGGACAAGCCTCAGATGAATGTTCTCCCTCCCCTGCCAGGTCTGATTTTCTCCTGGTTGTCGCGCGGCATGTGTGCGCAAATCAATCAGGCCCCTTGTTCTAATCAGTCCCACTTATATCACCCTGCAAATAAATGACACCGTTCAGGAGTGGAGATCAATAGGAGATAAGGTGAAAGTCTCCCCGCTTCCCGTCTACAAGGCACAGCGTTGGGACGGACGGGGGGGGATGAGGAACTCAGGCAGGGGGGCAGACTAAACTAAACAGGTTTATTCTTTTGTCTTCTACCCAAAGTGATTTCACTCTCAAATGTCACTCAATAACCACGACTGAGGAAGGACTCAGACTGGGAAAGGTTGGAGAAAAGGATGTGAGTAAGTGCATATGTGAGGGTGTGTGTGAGTTCGGCACATAGAGACATACTTGGTGGCTTGCATGTGCTGCACAGTGGGGGAGGGACACATAATTGTCATTGAGTCATATTCTCTAGCGATGTTAGGGAGGAAGTGTATCCTTTCCTTACCCCAGCCACTTGTTCTGCTTTGTGGCATTGGACTACAACCAATCACAAGGCACACATGTACACCTGTGATTGGCAGCAAACATAAATTATTTAAAAGGATGGGATATTTCATAATTTTCTAATTGATAATACATTCCAATAAAAAGACCGAACTAACGGTGTGTAAGCTCACTACTCGGTAGAGGCGGCAACTTCTGGGCCTGAAAAATGAAGCAAATGCAGAAGTGCCTTAAACTTGCATTCTTTCAAATGGCCAGCAACTCCTCTGGTTGCAAAAAGACATCAGATTGTATAGAAGTCTATGAGGAAAAAGACCTTAACTCTCTCTTGATTTATTACCTGAATAAATGGTCTCAGTCACTAGTTTCAAGCCTTGACCGCATGATGTTCATTTTGTAAATTATGATCCCATTTCGAGAAAAATGGACGATAAAGCAGGGTATGCTTTAGGGTGGGGCTACCTTGTGATTGACAGGTAGCTGCCACGGCGTTGTCCGGTCTGGGAGTAGTCTTTGTGAAAGGCTTTACGTTTAAGACAAAACCAGTGTTTTTTCAGTTCATGAAAGGTAATTGTAAGCTTTTTGGTTGCCTAAAAATACATTATTCACCCTTCAGTTGTACTTATCTCTACTCTCTTGTTTTACTTTTTGGTTGCAAAAAAAAAAGATGGCAACGGCAGAAATTGTGAACCAAGGCTGCAAAACAGCTGTCCACAAACCAATAGGTGATGGCACAGTGATTATGTCCACTTCTTACAGTATATACAGTTTCCAACTTTACTCTGTCTGTGGCACTCAGCCCAGTCCCCCATAGTTTATAAAAAATAAAGGTGACTTCCTAAAACACCTGTGCACTGAAGTTTTTAGCCAACTTTACTCAAACTGGAGTAAATTATGTATTTGTTTGGGACTATTTTCAGTCGCGGATTAATACACATTTTGAGCTCCAGTGACTATTTAGTGGAGTATGTGGAATCAATTCCAGATAAACTACAGTGTCCATGTTCATCATGCCAGAAGAACATTTAACCTGCAGCGATGTGGCTCACTGATGTATTTTTAATAGTATTCGGACAACAACGGAGCTCTATGACGAATAAGTTACATCAGGCTTTATTTAGACAGACAATACTTGTTAGTAGGATACATTTTTATTGATTCATTAACCCCCTCTATGCAAGCCATCAACAGTTTACAAACCCAACAATACCTTCTGCATAACGTACTGTAACAGTGACATATCTCTGTATTTAACTGTGACTTCCCTGGATCACAGTGTTGTCTTCATGCAGCACCTCTGTCATCCTGCCCTCTGATTAAAGCATGCTGCTGCTGACAAAACATAATGTGCATCTGCTTCCAATTTGTTGAGTGCAGTACAAAAAACATCCACTTCAGTCAGTCATAATACATCAAGTCTAACCTTAATTTGTACTTGACGCTGACTTTTTTCCAGTGCAAATCACTGTGTTTCCTGAATGTTAATGTTCAGACATAACATTGTAACAGAACGCCTGCAATACACCATAGAGGTATTGAGTGTGAACGGATGTGCATAGGGTCTAATAAAAGATGACTTCAACTTGCATGAATGGGAAATGCAGGATCCAGTGATTTTGGACAAAAAAGGCTGGATATGTGC
This sequence comes from Anarrhichthys ocellatus, assembly GCF_004355925.1. Taxonomy (NCBI): domain Eukaryota; kingdom Metazoa; phylum Chordata; class Actinopteri; order Perciformes; family Anarhichadidae; genus Anarrhichthys; species Anarrhichthys ocellatus. Next base: position 1,468,521 of record NW_022280093.1, read on the forward strand.
CTCTGATGCTTTGATTGTTCTAGTCAGTCACTGATGAGTTTGCCAACCATAGACTGTATATAAGTCCCTTCAGTTATCAAGCTCCTCTTCTGTGGAACCCGCTTCCCGTTTCAGTCCAGGGGGCAAACACACTCACCATAGTTAAGAGTAGGCTTAAGACTTTCCTTTTTGATAACGCTTATAGTTAGGGCTGGCTCAGGTTTGCCTTGGACCAGCCCTTAGATTTGCTGCTATAGGCCTAGACTGCTGGGGGACTTGATACACTGAGCTCCTCTCTATCTCCTTCTGTATGAATTCATGTCCCATTAATGCACATTACTAACTTTGTCTTTGTGCTTTCTCGCCTCGCAGGTTTCCATGGATCGGGGTTATATTGGGACCCTGATCCTTCCTCCCGCCGTGGCCCTGCTGACTCCCTCTGCTAATATCATTTTTATTATTACTCACATTACTATTTCTATTACCCATACCATTAACGCACATTACTGACTTTGCTTCTTCACCGGAGTCTTTGTGCTTTCTCGCCTCGCAGGTTTCCGTGGATCCTGGTTATACCTGGACCCCGGTCTTGCATTCTGCTCGGGATCTGTCATATGCATTGAATGTGTGTTGTCACTCTGTTATGTTGTTCATTCTGTACACATTACATCTATTGCACTCCTGTCCATCCTGGGAGAGGGATCCCTCCTCTGTTGCTCTCCCTAAGGTTTCTTCCTCTTTACTCCCTGTAAAAGGGTTTTTTGGCAGGAAGCCTGTTGAGAGCCCCGACCACCTGCTGGGTGCAACTCTTCCAAAACAATTCCCAACCGTCCACCCTGCTCTCTCCCTGCCTCCTGTGAGCACTGAATGAAACATGCTTTGAGTCAGACAGAGTCCGGATCCGGTCCAAGAGCCAGGCCTGGGTTTGGTTTAAAAGTGCTGGTGGTAAGCCATAAAAGGGCAGTAATAAATCTCTGAGCAAAGAGGAGGTCTCTACCCTCCGATTCATGATTCATGAACAACTAATCTAAGCCTCCTCAACTATGTAAGCCTCCTCAAACACAATTTATTATATTATTCACCGGCTCAGTATGCAGTAGCTGGACTTTTTGTGGCACCACACCCTCGATAAACTCTGTAGGGGAGGGTAAGGGCTGTGCAGCACTCGTGCAGTTTGTTATGGTTTGAAATGTTTGCTCTGAACTAATTTCTCACACACCACTTGCTCTTTGAGAGATGTCGGCAAACACAAACTGGTTGTCCAAGTTGTCCTTATGTTTCACATTAGAAGAGTGAAATGAGACTTTCACTCCAGACATATTTAAACATTTATCATTAGTGGACATCTCTAAAGATCCGTTCAGGGTGTTTGTTTTAAAAAAATATTACAAAGTTGTCCGACTTTCTTTTTTTTATGCTGTAAGCTTTGAAACTAAACTACAGTGGGCCGACATAACAAAAAGAAAAAAGTCTGAATACCTTTTGAAAACTCCACCAACCACAAGCCAAGAGTGATTTTCTGCAACTATAACTTTCTGGAAGAAACCTAACTGACAAAAAGGTTTGATTCTAACGAGTGCAGTGCACCCGGGGAATTGTACCAAATGGAAGAGAAGACTGTTAAAGAATATAAAAAATAGAGAATTTGGGCCATCATCTCAAGGTGTTTATTAAAAGGCGTTGTGGGAAATGTAAGAAATCACCAACTGAAACAGAGGTAGACATGTCAAAGGGAGCCTAATTGGGCACGTCAACCATGCACATGAAAACATGTTATTAGAAATAACATGTAGATGTGTAAATAACATACAAAAACGCGCCTTCAAATGTACAATATGGATCCTTCTACTTCTAATTACCCCTCTTGGTGTAATATGCTCGCCAGTTTATGTTCTTTGCCTCGTTAGGATGGTTTTAAATTATTCATTTGGTGGATCCTTTCCTCTCCAATAAATAGCACTGTGGAAAAAAAAACAGAAGTGTAGGTTTTACAGTGAGGAATTAGAACCAATTACATGGTGAATGTACAGAGCATTATTGTTCGACTGATTTATAATGCAGCAAGAAGCATGCAGTGTGAGCAGTGGACAGTAACGACGTTTACATAACACAACAGGTTTGGGTGCTTTTTTGTATCTGACAGCTGTTCACACGGGAAACGATTAACTTCTTTATATGGGAAGTGACACTCAACACATGGGCTTCGAATTAACACGGGTTCTTTCTGCACAGCTTGAGTAATATCTGAGACATCAACAGCTAATATCTGATTACAAGTATATGAAATAAGTGAGAGAAAAAGGGGGGGAGGGAGCCAATTTGTGGGATATGTAGCCGCCTAATGCCAAATGCAAAGTAATGCATGTTAACAGAGAAAATAGAAAATAAATTAATTCCACCGAGTAATTCTGTATTCAGTTTTAACTCGGGGAGTTTCTTTGATCTGGGTAATTTTGATCATGTAGCTGTTAAATCGTGAAATAAGCCCTCGTTTTCTTACACGGCCTTTGGTGCTTTACTTAATCTATCAAAAGAGGATTTGGAGCTATTGTTCAGAGCTGTAGCCACGTTACTACTGATAGATTTGCTCCTTGTGTTGAATGAAACTTGTGCCAGATAAAATAGCAGTTCATGAACTCGTGTGTGTGTAATGGATATCATCTGACATTCCTCTCCATGCTCCTACCCAGGAGGATACTTTGTCACTTCGGTTTAAAGTTCTTCCCACGAAACCATGCTGCAAAAGGTCGAGCCCCGTCTTTCATGACATCATCATTTCCTCGCATGTCCGGAGCAGAAGGGGTTACATGTGGTAACGCTGGCTTTGAGGGGGGGGGTCCTCCACTCTGGGTGGGACCACAGAGGACACCCGGCTTCTTTTCCCATGTTCTCCCGAGCCAATAAAAACACTGGAAAGAGGCACGTTCCCATCAGCCAAACCCGGTGACACAGCGACCCCGGGAAATGCGTGAGTAAATACCAAAGGCAAGGCCGCGGGCTGGAAGGGAGGAGGAGGTGCCGGTGAATGTGTGTGTGTCGGGGGGGGGGGAGTAAAAGTGCTCTGAAACGTCTCAAAACATGCCCTGTTGTGGATGTGGAAGCAGCACCTATTACCAGCCACCTGTGCTTCATTTAGGTTAAATCCTTCATTAGGTTTTAAAAGCTCATTTATTTTCATTTTCTAATCCCCTCTGGCTATTCACCTGTCAGATGCAATTTAATCCTCAATAAGGTGGCCCTGATTCAAGACCTGCAGGTGATACACCCTTTTATTTAATTATTTTTTTTAATACTTTTCCTCCTTACCCTAAATGTCCCATTCTCTTGTTGTTTTGTCTGTGGATTAATCCCTATTTTTGTTCACTTACCATAAGCATTTAAAACACAGCAGGTATTAATAAAAAAAGAAACAGTTCAGGTCATAGTGAGGTGACATACCAGTATGTGTAACCCGAAATGTCATTTGTGGCTGACAACAAGACACGACAACAATGTTGTGCGACTCCTGCGAGTGGAGGATGTTTATTTAAGTTTTGGTTTTTTTTGTTGTTTTTAAACCAGTCCGCAACATAGCAAATGGCCAAATAAGACGTTATAGCGTTCATGATTGCGGGACTGTAAAGACCAAAATGACATCCAGATGTTTCCAATTACGCAGCCCAAGCCCTCGGTCTGTTTGTGTTACAACAGTAATGTTGTAATCCTCCAAGTCCAAAAGCACACAGAACGTGACGACTGCTCGCAGGCTGTAAATCTAAATGGGATGGATGTAATCTCATTCATATGCTGCAGTAAGTGTTTCCGTAGGTGTCAGTAATGTAGGATAATGTCAATTTTATAGTTTGCGCAGAGGCCGCGACTCTGCATTTAACAAGGTTGAAAAGCTTATTATGCTAACTCAATAATTTTAGCTGTGTGTACATTCGGCAGCGGTGTGTGCTGAAAAGGACACGGGTTCGGAATGTGTTTGCATAATTAGTTAACTTTGAACACAGAGTAGAATTGCAATGAGTGCGTTGCTTCTTTGCTTTCAAAGAGAACACAACCCTGCAACTCAGACTGCACTCCAAGAAGGCTTTCCTCTCTTCAAGGCCGTTCTTCATTGTACACAAAAGCTGAAATAATATTTTCTATTACGGCCGAGCATTCGAGCCGAGCACATTTGTAAACAGTCCAAGGACGTCGGAGATGGACACAACGTTACTTAGCGTCCTCATAAGAACTCTCCATCAAATGCTTTGCATGCTTCCCAGGTCAGCGGGATTTGGTGGATATTTGAGATACGGAAAACATCCCACGCCTAATGATACCAACACTGACATTTTAATTCAATTCTCCCATATTGTGGAAGGAGAAACAAACTAAAATGATACAATTGTCCGTAAGATAGACTGTATAACTCTTGTGTAGAAGATAAAACCCTTTTTGTAGATATTTGTGAAAACAATGTCCAAGCTTCAGGACTCTGGGTTGGAGGCAGCCCAAGAAAACTGATACAAGGCCATGTTGTCCCCTTCTTTAACAGGCTTACATAGAGTAAGCTCTCATTTAGGGATTTTATCTTCATCTGCCTTTTTACAGAATTGATTTGGGAGGACCCATCATGCTATTACTTTTGCAATCCCTTTGGAGAGTGGAAGCTAGCGAGCTAACTAGCTTTCCTCCGGCAATGGGAAGCTAGTAATCCCAGTTTGCTAACATTACTTTTAGTTCATGTTATTTCAACACCTGCTGAGGCATCTTCTGCACATTCCGAGGTAAAGTTACAAAGAGTAGAGTGATGCCACTGATAGCACCATGAGTTGTGCAACCGCTATCTGCTCCGTCTTCCGTTCCGATTCACAAAAGATATTGCGCTAATGATATTACAGCGCAAACCCACCCTACATTTTGCTGATTTTTTGTGGCCATTAGCGCTGATCTTTGTGAATATTGTGGTGCAGGGATGACGCAGTTTTGTAGGCCAACCCTGGAGGTTAGCATCTCACTGGTTCACTCGACAAAAAGCCAACAGGATTTTCCCGTTGGATTTTGGATTATTACAGAAAATAAGCACCGTGGCCTATGATAAATACACGTTGTGTTCAGGAAGATAATTGTCACAAATACACACCACTTGTATGACTTTTGAAGCATGAATGCAGGAGTAAAAAACTACAAACAAACTACACCACAATCACATACGCGCAAATATACACAACAAGGCTGTGAAGGCAGACTTGTCGGCATGAACCGGAAATGTAACATTCTATTGGATTGGTTTTGCAATTAGGCTCATTTGCATTGAGTAGCTAATTTCGCACCAAGGCATGCATATTTTATAATATCAAAATCATAGAAAATATTACAGGATTACTGAGATGCTATTTGCTTGGCAGGGCAGTTATGCCCATCCACCCTTTGCTTTTGGGGGTTTCTTTCTGTCTGCAGGTTTAGCGGCCACAAAAGCCGATCTATACTTTTGTCTTTGTCCTAGATTATTGAAAGGGAAGGGGGAGATGGCTAATGATCAGACACAGCAACAGGAGCCTTTAACCTGCTTAACCTACGTAACCTACCTGCTAAGTACTGCAGGAGGGGTTTAAATCACACATGGGACCAAACTGACAACATTGGTCCCCAGCTGGTAAAGTGCCTATGTGGTTGTTGGAAGTTGCCTCCTCCCACAGATCAAATAGCTACTACCAGCATTGTCGTGGTTAAAAAGGAGAAAAGTACTGTAGGAAGCTCTCTTACAATGAAATACACAAGTCAAATCAAACACTGCAAACATACAAACTTCTTAGCAAAGAATTTCAGTTTGACCTGGAATGATTCCTGTTATTAAAACATCTCCACATCGCTGGTTACGGTGACCTGAAGGTCACGATAAACATGTGCGGTGAACTCATGGAAGGCGTATCCTTCCCAGAGAACAGGGGCTTCCTCTGGAGCTGCAAACAGGACATAGTGTTCTCCGGAAAAAAAAAGAAGGAAAAAGAAGTGTTTGGCAATGAGTCAGACCTCTGAAAAACCATAGGGGGATATCCCTGCTCCAACTCCAGCACAGGATCACACCCAGAACGAATGGAGGAGTGGATGTGCGTGAGTGCCTGGGAGTACACACCCAGGCCTCCATGTGTCTGCTTCCAGACCTTTCCCAGTTCAGCACAGTTTGGTTCAAACGCGTCAACTTTCAAACATTCCCCTGTCATCCTTGAGCTGCTCGCCCCAGCACATTTAAAAGCTTCCTACTAATGCAGGGAACAATTAAGTTATCAAATGGACACAACCATTATGTAAAAGGCGGGTTATATTGCCAACAATTTGAACACTGTGCTTCCTGGAAGTGGAGACGGAATGTCAGGGGCACAATATTTCAAGGCTATTAACTTGAGTGCTTTTTTATTCACTCTCATTACTTTTTAAACGGCATAGGAAGTCACAGAAATGTAATATTAATTTTTACATGGCTTTCATTTTCGTTCCTATGGAGCTGTTTATAATTCAGGGATTTAGTTTTTTTTAACACAGGGAGCATGAGGGCCAGTGTACATGTGGTATTCTATACGTAGCAAGTCTAAGTCACATCTTGCTGGAGGAAATTCTCATCTGTGGGGCGTTTGTAAAGTCATTGCGTGTTCCGCGGTAAACGAAGTGACAATGGACACGACGTAGGAGTGGATGTGACAACGCAGAGGGTGAGGCATAGAGTCTGTGCTTCAAACCACGCAGCTATATCTCAGTGAAAAGGTATGCACCAGCCTGGGACGGCAATCCTGCATGCATGCATTAAAACACACCTTTCCAGCTTTCCAGGTTTATTTACATTCACACGTGTGCACATCCAAACTTAGAAAGTATACTGCACAATGCAACATGTATGCACACAGAGAGTGTTAGCTGAGTTTGAAAGAAAGTTGGACTGGCAGAGAGAGCGAGAGAGAGAGAGATGTTTCATTAAATCTTTATTTTGGAATTTTCAAAAAGATAAGACCAATTTTGATATACGAGAGCTCCCTAATTTAGGCCCTAATGAGAATTTTTCAAATGTGGGAGCCTGATCATGAAAAATGGCTGGAGACCATTAATAGTTTATAGGTTGAGTTAATGATAGAGATGAGTCCTAATTGAGCTCTACAGAGCTTTACTATCCGGTGGTCCTTTTCACCGGCGCCAGGAATCTCTCTCATCATTTCAGATTTTGTGAGGGAGGAAAAAAAAAAAATGCATGCATAATATCACCTATTTTAAGGGAAAGATTAATTTATGTTCCACAAAAAGAAAATAACATCCTGCTCGACTTTCACAGATCATGTTTCGGAATCGGAGGAAGGAAAAAGATATATACAGTATTTTTTAAATCAACTGATAATTCCACTGCAACATAAGAAGACGGAAAAAGATCAGAGGAGAAAAAATGGTCCGCCCACACTCAAGTCATCTCTGTTATGGTACAGTTGCCACGGAGATTTAGCTTCCACATAACTTAAGCATGTCTTCTTCATTTGGACTTTTGTTATCCAGCGACTGAGTGGTCGGTCATGCCGACCCGAGTCGATGCTTTCCACTGAGGCTGCATTCACGCAGAGTTGCCATTGAAGCTTATAAATAGGCATTACCATAGGAACGCGTCATGTGCCTGTTGCTGCCAAACAGTCAGTACAGTAAACACCAGGTCGCCATGGCAGCAGTCTGAGCGGCTGACAAAACAGGGGAAACAGGAAGGGATTCCCTTTCAGCCCAGTGACGACCACAAGGTCACGTGGATTCCCATCAACCTTTTTCCCTGGCATGGCCGTGGGCTTCCCCCATCTTGCTCAATCGCGCCAACTGGTTGGCGGTAAATCACCCCCCCCCGGAACATGTGGCAGCTCTAATTACCGCGCCACACAGGCCTCGGCTCAGGAAAAAACACAAAAAAACGGGGCTCCATGGCTGTGTGCTTCTACGCCGCTGCACGTGCCGAACGTTCGCTGCTCTCCGCGCTGAAAAGTGTGCTCGATCATTAACGATTTGCGATCTGTAGGCGAGGAAGATTACAAATCCAACTTCTTAAGAGGTGAAATATGGAGAGCTGTGTGTATATATATATACACATACACACAGCTCCCAAGTCAGCCTCCAGCTCTCAGACTGAGGGCAGATTTCCAACATGGCAGATGGTGACTGTGAGACACTCGGTGGAGAGGAAGAGCTGAGTTTAAACTGCAGAGGAAGCCAGTGTGTGTGTGTGTTTGTGTGTGTGTGTGTGTGTGTGTGTGGATCACAGTCCTGCATCGATAGAAGAGTACATAAATACATTCACACCCTTCTAACAAGCTCTCCCATCCAGCGCTGCTTGTCTTAAGGCTTCTGATTTACCCTCAGAGTAACAAATTGCTGTTTTGACATTGTAATGTCAAAACAGAGTTGCCCATCATTTGTTGTGGGGATTAGAAACATTCTCCCTACTAGCGTTTCTATTTCTTTTTTTTTTGGGGGGGGGGGGACTCTGTTGAGATCGGGGAGGAGATGGAGGCATAAATAGCCTTCCTGTTTGCACTTCAAATAAACACAGCCCCCGATGTCACCCAAAGCGTCCTAATGAGCCGGTTAGATCCGGTTCCGCAAAAGTGACATTTTGACTTGACTGGGCTGTAAATTTCACACTCAGCAGTTTCCTTTGACTGGAGTTACAAAGAAACGCAAAGGATTTGACATTTACGCTCCCAAACTTCATCAACTGCCCTAAAAAGTCTTCCGTTGCCTGAAGAATGTAACATAATGCCTTCTTCCCACACAGTCTTCATTTCCATTCCAGTGCATTTCTAGCCAGAAAAAAAAATACTGCAAAGTACTTAAAATTCCAGAAATTAACATTGTTTTGTGCGACTTCTCTGCTCAGCAGATCCGCGAGGATGCATATCTGAGCAGGGATCCCCAGTGGGGAACACGTTCACCCAAACCTCGCTCAGATCAGTTGGTGAAACCCGCCGCAGCTCCCGCAACCGAGGGAATTCCTCTCAGAAATATTTGCTTTTTTGTTCTAGTGAGGAAATGAGGGTGAGGGAGGCGAGGGGAGGGGGAAGGCGAGGGGAGGGGGAAGTGGGGGTGTTGCTGAAATTGAATCACCATGGTAACTTCAATAACATTTCTCCCCCCCCCCCCCCACACACACACACACACACACACACACACACACACACACAAACACACACAAGAGGAAATGAGTTTTGAAATGAAGCAGGCGCTCCAGCCGTCATTTGTTTTTTTGACGCCTGCCAAGCAACAGAGACATCATTGACTTGATAAGGACTTACTGATATTACAGCACAGGAAGGCTAGGTGCTGCTAAAATGCTAATGATTTGCAGCTCCTTGTTGCAAGCAATAGAAGGACATTATTAAAGTATATTTATGTGCACTCTAACCCAATGTGCATTCCACTTGCTCTCTCTCTCTCTCTCTCAAGTTATGCCTAAAGAAGCATCCTGGGAATCTGGAGACGCTGTCAGACGCCCCAGGGCCACATTTGACAGGAATGTGGCTACAGCAGGTCCTGCTGTATGAGACTCATGTACAGCTGAGGATCTGCACAGCTTACTGCTCAAATTCTACAGAAAAGCTAAAGCGCTATAGGTTTGAAGTAATGGTTTCATTTCATAACAAAAGAATAAATAAATAAATAAAGCAGCAACCAGTAGCAGAGTGATGACAGCTTTAGCATTTCTTAAGATACATAAGTGGACGGGCATGATCAATGGATCAAATAAAAGATTAGGGTTCATAGTGAAAAACCCGAGGAGAGTTATCATCCAACTCTGTGGTTCCTCTCAACTTTATGGAGACTTTTAGCCTCTTTTACCACATATTTAGCTTATAATTTATACAGCCAGAAAACTCAACCCAGTTTCCTGCGGGCATCATGAATAAAATGTTGGTTACAAATTGGTTTTACATCTCGGTCCAGTGATTAAAGTTGTTTTCCTTTTTCCAGTTATTTCCTGTTTTATTTTTGTTTGTTTACTTCACTTCCTGCTCTCATGTGTTTCCAGCCTATTGTTAGTACCGATACCCCTCCCTGATTAGTTTCACCTGTTCCTCATTACCCTTCCTCCCTAGGCTGTGTGCTTCCTTTTGTCTCTGCCAGTTCGTCTCTACAGTTTCAGTGAGCATTCCAGCATTCGTTTCCTTAGTATCTCCGAGTGTTATTTGACCATATTTCTGTGCCTCAACAGGTGGCCAGAAACGCCGAAAACTAAACTTTACTCCAAATGAATGAATGTTTATGTCGCTGCATGTTCAACACGTTCTTGATACAATATGTCTTCAGAGATCGTGCTCCTCTGCCCCCAAGTGACCAAAAAACCAAACCAATTAATTCAACTTTTAAGGACGTGTCATATGACGTAATATTTTTTGGGACGTGGCACATTGGAAGCAGACCCATGCCATCCCACATCTCAGCCCGACTGCGGGTCTTTCAATAAAACATGGAGGACACAAAGAGCAGCTGTAAATGACATGCTTGTCTGAGGCCCCTCTGCTGTGCGACACCGTCAGGATTCCTCATGATGGTCAGCTCCCCTTGTCCCCAGCCCTCACTTCTTCCATGTGCCACTGGACAGTAAGGCCTAAAGATACCTGACACCATATGTTTCCCTGTGCAGTAATGACTGCTCCAAGCGCCGCTTTTATGGCAGCCGGACCCTGGAGGCTCAGTGATCAGGGACATGTCCGGGGCCTCAATTAGTGCTGCTGGAAGGCAGCCCTCCTCGCTCAACCAGAAGCAGCTTTTACACGATTAACACCTTTCCATGTATTCACTTTGTGTTGCAATATTTAAATTGAAAATTTACAACGAAATCCAGGAGGGGCACTGAGAAGAAAGAGGCAAGGGGTAGCATGTATGAGCAGGAGGAGACGAGCAGTGGCATGAGGACAGGGAGCAGAGAAGAGACAGAAACGGAGGAGGTGAAGACGGGGAGAGAGAGGGAGCAACGAGGAAGACCAAAGGCATGTGGAGTTCACCATCACTTTGCTTGGCTGCGCTGTGATTAAAGCGAAGAGCCCCTAGAGAGAGAGAGGCGGCTCCGGGCCTGCCCAGTCAGTTCTCCCGCTCCCTTGATCTCCTGCGTGTCGCCCACAGAAACACACCGCCAAAACTTCCAGGAAGGGCTCCCTTTTTTATTACGCCGGGTCCCCCGTCGGCTCCGAGGAATGTGCAAAGCAAGCACAGATTGTCATGGCACTGATCTTCTCTCAATTTAGAGGAAGGAGGTCTGCCTTGGATGAGATGCTGCCCGGATCCCGAGGAAGCTTCTTTTTTTTTTTTGATGTTTTAATGAAGATATCTCGTGTATTAGAGCGCCTTGCTGCACATGAACTTGTCAACCTCTGAGATTAGGTAAAAAAAGAATTTTTGGCAAATGATTTTTCCAGAAAGTTCCTGCAAAAAGAAGAAGAAAAAAAGGCAGAAAATTGAAAATAAGCCTACTAAACCTTGATTAATCTCCTTAGGAGGCTCTATCCTCATTTGATTGAAGTGCCTATTCTTTCAGGAAAAATTGATAATCGGAACCTTTTAGACTGGGAGCCGGGGAGGGAAAATGTGACTCTCAATCTTAATTAAATTTGCCAGTTGGTGGCGGTGGGTGGACTGATCAGTCCGTCGTGGTTCCCGGTCCCTCCCTTGACCTTTTTTTCTTTCTGGTCAAGTGACCTTCACTCTCTGTCTGCGGAGCATCTGACAAGGAAGGAAAGCGCCCGAGGGGGGTGAGGGAAGAAAGGCCGTGACATTACACACATTCGTAAGGCACCGCAGCCGGGATAATTACACCGATACTCACTTAACATGCATTGCAGGCAAGCATATCGTTTATCAGCTGCATGACCTCTAGCGAAGGATCTCTTCCTCTGATCTGTCTAATTATTCAGGCTTTTTTTTTTCTTCCCTTAGTCTCTTCCTTTCCGCTGTTACGAGCAAACTGAAAAAACCTTTGTGTGCGCGTGTAATCTCAAACAAGTCAGAGTTGTAAACATCACAGCTGGCTGGGAGGGGGGGATTTTGGAAGTGATTCACTGATGTTTTTGTGCAAGATTTAAATTAATTCCAGTTGGCCTACAGCTATTTCCTATTATTTCTTCTGTAAAAATACACTTATCCTTCTTTTCACTTCTCATGCCTGTGGCCGCTGGAAGCTCTATGGGGGGGTTATGGGTGTCACTCTAAATTTGTCGAATGTGGCGTAAAGGGAGTCTTCCTTACTCTGATTAAGATGCCTTGTCCCACACAGCTGCCGCAACAAGACGAAGAGTCTAAATACAGCCTCATTGCTAGACACAGTGGTGCTTTTGGTCTAAATGCTAAAACCAGCATGCTAACACTCATACTTGAAATACTTAATTTTGATGTTAATTGAGAGTTTCTTGGATATTCTTATTCTTTTGTTTTCTTACTTTTATTTATTTACATATACATACATAATGTTTTTATCACAAATAAAAAGGTATCACATGATTACACTGACAATGCTAACATCGTACAATGTTCACCATCTTAGTAAAGCATCATGCTAACATTGCACTAAACATTAGCACTGCAGAGGCTGATGGAATGTTAATAGTAAATAATAACGTTTTTGGTCAAAAATCTAAATTTGCACAAATAGAAATTATGACCTGATGATGGCGCTAGATACAAGGTCAGGTCATGAAATGTATTGCAATTCATCCTCTGGGGACCACGAATGTATGCACCAAAATTCACAGCAATCTTTTCATTCATTGTCAAGACACTGTACTCTAACCTAAAAAATGTCAACATCATGGTGGTGCAAGAAGAAAAGTCCGGAGATCACCAAAGTCCTTAGAATACGTATATCCTCTTGGGAGCATGAATGTCTCTACTAAATATCGTGGCATTCCATCCAACAGCTGTTGAGATATTTCACTTTAACCGTCAGTGCATCCATCTTTCTGCAACAAGACACGAATGTGATGTATAACTTGGAAACATGGAGAACAAAATGCCTTTACCGACATTAAGAGGTTTCCCATTCTTGGCAGGACAATAGAGCGCATGCAGCGGAGAATGCGAGCAACCAGCAAAACAGTGTGAAAGGCAGAACTGTATTTAATATAATGTGTGCCATAAACCTGCAGCTGATATTTCTGGGTCACTTATCTGCAGGGAGCTACCTCTAACCTGTCAGCTCATTATGTAACACATTGGCCCACTTTACCCTATACACTGTCTGTAATTTTCCACTGGGCCTTTGTATTCCATGGGTTACCTTTTGAATGCAGGTGAAGCTGACAGGATTTGAAGCATGAATTTCTCAGTTAAAGTGCTCAGGGTGCGGATGGTACGGCATGAAGAAAAGGAGAGCTAACAGTGTCAGAGCTGAACTCTGTCCGTTTTTCAGCCTGCAAGTATTCCATTTTCACTTTATCCATGGCCTGGCAGCTTTCACTGTATTTTAGAACTACTTTATAGAGCGGCTTATGCAGACTGGCGGCTGGTTGACAAGGAGGATACAAAGAGGAGCTCATGCGAAAGCCAAGAAAGCATCAAAAGTGTTGCAGAGAAGCGTGACTGTAGACACTCTTCATCTCTCTACCAACAGGCCTCACTGCAGATCATCTGGCTGCTTTGAGGGCTAAAGGACCAGAACTGTGCTTTGGCCTATTTTTGTGCAAATACTTAACAAGACAGCTAACCACGCTTCTGTGTTTAAGGGAATTTGAATGGATTCTTTTGTTTTTACTGTTCAAGGTACCTCTTTTATTTCTGAAAAAAGTGTTTTGACACATTTTGACACAGTTCAAATCTATGCTCGAACAGCAGAATCGTGCAACACTCCTCATCAAACAATCAACAGGAAGTGTACTGTTGCCAGGGAGACGGTGGGTAATTTATTTTTATCTGCACCGAAGTCATCCTGCAAGTGTTATGCAGTAGTTCCTGTGGTGTGACCACAAGTGTGAGAGACTAATTACTTTTCATTTTGAAGAACGGATTGTAATTTGCTGATTGTGAGGCAAGACATGAAGCTATAAGGACCTGTTTCTGAACATATTTATGGATGGTTATCCTCAGCCCCTCACGTCCAACAATCCAAAAAAACATCCAGCAGCAGTGAGCGTGTGACGCTGTGAATCTGAGCATCCCCGGGCACATCTATGCAGAATTTACACTGGTTTGTATGCCATCTGGCACTTTTTCTCCTGTAAATCCTGGCTTTTCAACACGGAGCAGCACCCGCAACCATGATGACGTGTGCAAGAAATACAAATAAAAAATGCACAGAGAAAGGTCTGATGGGTGCTGTTTCTGAGGGAACAGACAGAAAGGATGGGCATCTGACATTTGAAACAGGAAGCATCAATAATAACATGCTGTATGAAACACCTCAAAGCAGCTATTAGCCCCGTTTATGTAACGCCTGTACGTTTAAGATTTCCTGCAGCAGTCAAGCTTGTTGCACACACAGCAGGGCACGGTTTGTTTTGTCCACTAGATCTTTAGGACTGGAGAACCCCTGTTACGTCCACCGACTCTCACTCTCAATCTCTCTCTGTGTTTCAGCGTTCAGTCTATGCTGGGTGCTTTGCTAATTGAGTGTCAGTGGTGTTTGGAGTGAGAACAGTTTTTTTTTTGCTGTGGTTAAGTTTAACTGGTGATACTCTGTAACCATATCTAACCCTGTTTTTGCTTTGGAGACCCCGACACTTCCAGTTTCTGTAATATTAATTGTTTTCTTTTCTCTTAACCATCTTCATATTAAATAAATGTCATTCATTTTATTTGCAAAGGTTTGGGTAACGCTTTTTGTGTTGCCCCAGACATGAAGTTGAGGTTGTGTAAGTCAATATTAAGAGTCTTTCATATCTCAAATGGAAACGTTACCTTAAGTTACAGCGCTGAGGCGCAAAACACAATTTAGCCTATCGCCCCAGGGAAGCCATTAAACACACATTCTGGCACATGGATATTAAAAAAAGTGAAAAATCACCTCAGCTCAGCAACGTCAGACGGAGCGAGAGCCTCTGTCATGATTCTCGTATTCATCTCTAACTCTATCTCGCACAGCGCGATGGATTCACTTTTTCTGGCAAGATGCTAATTGATAAGAAAAGATGAACGTGTGAGTGCAGAGAGCTGGGAAATGAAACCAAAAGTGGGGATGGAGAAGGGGGCAATAAAAAAAAAAAGTAAATATTAGCAGCACTCTATAAATCAGGAGACTTGAACCATGCACAAAAGGCCATCCATCAGAGAGGGGGAAAGGCCTCGTTAAGGTTGAAAGGTCAAAATGGCTGAGAGATGTTAGAAGGTCTCTCCACTCCCTGGGGACAAATTGTACCGGCCCCCGAGTGAGACGAAATCAGGGTAAGCCATCGCTTTTGTCCGCCTAGAGTTGACCTATGTGTTTCCAGTCTGTTGCTATTGACCATCCACCCAGAAAAAAAAGGAAGAAGCTTGAGAGCAAATGGCCGCGGCGTAACCCCTCGGCTGTTCTCAATCCTTCATCCTGAGTGATAGCTCTCTCCGCCACATCAAGTCTTTTAATCCACATTCACTGTACTGCCTCACTTATGTGTCAAAGTGAAAAAGTTGTGCTGCTGCACTCCCCTGGTTCTTCACAGCCTCTTGGTCAATATTTCTCATCAGGATGGGGGGGGGGGGGGTGAAGGCAGAGAAAAATGACCTCCAGAGCATTGACCTTGTCGTGGTTATTGGCAAGGGGAGACCATCTAAAGAATCTAACGTCCCAGAAGTTCAATTTCTGCCCCGCCTTTTCACATTCGGCCATTAAATACATCACCGTTACTGCCGCTTAATTAGATCATTACCACATTTCCCAGAAGCATTCCCAAAATGGACGTCCACGTGTAATGATGGAAATGATGTAGCGGGCTGTTAGAAAACGTTTGCAAAAAAAAACAAAACGTCATAGGCTAAATGATACAAACCGTGTTAACATAAGCTGGTATGTAAAGGACGATTTGAAAGTTAATGAGCCTTTTTAAAATTGTAATTCCAAAATGCGATCCCGGATCTCGCCACGCAGCGCTAATCCGGGCGTGTAACACGGCGTGAACGGGGAGCGCAGCAGTGACGAAAAGGAGGCGATGTGACACGAAACCCAAGAAAATGTGAACCAGAGAAGAGGTTTTAATGCAGGCGCTGACGTCTTAATGAATGTCGTTAACCACCCCCCTCACCCCCACCCGCTCTTTCTACATGAGCATCTCCTGAGAAGTGGCCTTGAATTCTGATGTCTGCTGATACTGTAAGCACATCACCGAGAGCTCCCTGTAAGGATTCCTACCCGTGTCAGAGGCCTCCTCCTCCTCCTCTCCTCTGCAGAGCCAACAGTCTGGGTGGGGGGGATGGGGATGGGGGCGGGGGCTATTGGGCAGGTTGTGCTTAATCAGCATTTCAAAGCCGCTCCGGTGTCAATTATCCCAGCCGCTGTCCCTCCAGTCCGCGCACGGGTCAACGCGTGGAACGTCTGAGGATGACATCACCCTCCCCAGGAGACACCGACAGTGAGAGAAAGCAACACAAAAAGCGCTTGATTTCTACACCCTGTGTTTTCTACTCTCATCGCTTTGCTGTTTACCATGGAGCGTCGCGAGGTTACGACGGTCACCCTGGGAGCCATTCACGTGTAGAATACAATTTAAAATTCCATCACTCAGCGTGAAGCTTTATTTTATATATGTTTTATATCTTTGCCATTAGCTCCAGATGTCATATATGTAAAATTGTTTTTGCATTTGTTATGCACACAGAGGGGACAATCTGTATGCCTTGCTGGCAGACTGTAGCATAATTCACTACTCACCCCATTGACTGCTGAATATGAAACATGCGCTCAGTAAGCCACTACTGTCACTGAGCCAACGGAGTGTAGCTGGCACGCCTGAGTTTTCTCGGGACTTGTAAAGAGGCAGACCTAATGGTTTCAAACGGAGATTATTAAGGCTGTAGATCTCTTACATTACAGTCAAGGGAGTGGTGGGACGGCTGGGTACACGCTTCTCTGTTTCCCACAGTTTTCAGCAGCTTCTGGATAGATAATCTCATCGTGTAGGTCTCTTCAGTTTTGGGCGGACTCCAAACGTATCTTGCTCATTAAATGCCAGATGTGAGGAAAGCCAGACGGAGTCTTCACAGCTCTGAAAAAGACCCTCCCCGATATCATTCTGTGAAGGTGGTTATGACATGACGTATATGGACTCAGACTGAGCAGGTTGAGATTGAGTCATAGAAGCAGCTCTGGAGGTGAGGCTAGTTCGGACCTATACTGGCTTTGGAACAGCAGGATTGGCAGCACAATGGCCTCCTTGAATATAAAATGTAAAAATATGTTTAGTATTTCCCAATTGTTTCTTGACAGCTTTTTAGACAGATTTAGTTAAAAAGAAATGGAGACAAAGTTCTGAGATGTTAATTTGAGTTAGTTTCAGAGTAGCAAAACCTTTTCTGCAACTTAATGTTATTCAGCCTAACACAGACAATTAGATACGGGCAAGTGGACAATTCTGATATAGTAGTTTATAACATGAACTCATTATTTTCTTCAATATTGATATTGGATTAAAATAAAAAAACGACTTTTCCTGCACAGAATCTGCTTATATTGTGATTTTGAAGTTTTGTTCCGCCGAATGTGGTATTTCTGTCATTTACTTTGTAATCATTAAAGATGAAATGAGAAGATGACTCTACAGAGCGGTGAAGTTTTGGTGTCTCATAAGCCTTCACACTCCCATATTACTCAAACTTGACTTCTCTCATCGTATTTCGTCCCACCTACCCGTAGAAATATGCCGACACCATCTCAGCCCTGTGCTTTGTTTAACGCACAGCTATTTTTGTTCTTAACGCCCACCTAGTCAGAAAAAAAGGTCTGTTATACCTCTCTCTTATTCACGTATTCATCTATCATTTTTCTCTTTTCTTGCTGGTAAATATCTGTTTATATACTATATAACTTGTTTAACACATTCCTCCCTCCACTAACACCTGAAGACATTTCATCCAACAAGTCAAACTTTCACTACAAATGATGAAATTCAGATGCCACCTTGTTGGTGGCGTAGTACGAAATAACCGATCTCAATGACACATAAGACCATTTATTTAGCGTAAATCCTGCTTAGCCCCAAAATGTGCAGCCAAACTTCGGCACACGGCGACAACAACAAATGATGTATGGATCGCAAACTGTATTTACCATCTAAATTGCTTCCCTACAATGCCAAGATGATGGCAAAGATTAATCGGTTAAAGGGCTAAATGCAACCCCCCATCCACCTTCAATACGGTGGCACATCTCAGGCCACACGTTTCCAACTTAAAGGCAACATTTGTATTCCTGAGGAGCATCTTCTCTCGCCCGCTTTATGATATTACCGCCGGGAGACCGCGAGCAGGGGCCTCATCTTCTCTCCACGTGTGGGCTCCAATTCAACCGTCATCCATTTCCCCCACTATCTTTTTTATCATTACGCAGTCTAATAAATGTGCCGTGTGCTCTGTGACTCCGCATCATACATCAGACAAAGTGACCTGGGTCAGCGCATCGCCAGCCGCCAAGGTTACCCTCTCTTCCGCTCACGTTCACCCGCTGCTATCAAGAGAGGAGTAATATTTTTCTCTCCTTTTTTTTTTTTGTCAGTTGGAAATGTTCTCTGACAAAGTAATAACCTCTTCCACGTCCCCTTTGAATGTCTAACAATGTGTCTTCTAAAGGGAAACGACAAAGGTGCACAAGCCGCAGGGGTTGTGTCGCGGTTGTTTTGATCCGGCAGGTCGCCACTGACAAGTGCACTTCAATGGAAGCGGCAGGTTGTTCTTCCCACTGTGGCGGCTCTACGGTGGGTTTTAAGAGGATTCTTTAGTCACCCACATCAAACACAAACAGCATAATATCACAGTGTCGCAGTACTTGAATGTATGTGTGTGTGTGTGAAGGTATCCATGTTGAGGTGTGCTGTGCAACCTGCACGCCCTCCTGCAGATGGAGGATTAAAAGAACTTTCAGACTGGAGGCCAGCCAGCACATTTTGGTTTACCATAGTGCCTTGGCAGAACACACACACACACACACAAATACACACAGTTAGTCATTTAAGTGTGCGATTGTGTGATTTTTCAACACATGCGATCCAAGGCTTGGCAGCGCATGTCCGGCTGTCTCCCAGCGATCACTCATCTGAGGCGAGAAAATCAGCAGTGGCCCCAGAAACCCAACACGCTGATTGGAGCCAGATTGGAACAAGGCCTTCAAATCAAAGGGATGTTCTCGGCTACATTGTTGAGGCGAATCGAGCCTATTATAGCCCGGGATTAGCTATCCCAGACAGCGGCCGCAATGAAAGACCTCCCTATGTCTCTCTTTTTGAAGAAAAAAATAAATAAAATGAGCTGAAAAAACGAAAGGAGCTACATGACAAAGTCCAGCACATAGCCAGCCCCCAAAACACCAGCAGCTCTAACAATGGCACTGCAGAGGAAGAGCAACCAGCAGCAAAGACTGCTTGATGTATTGGCGCTTTGAGATATGTGCACTCTCTTTTTAATCTGCTACCGACAGGAATGAATAGTCTGTGTGTGTGTGTGTGTGTGTGTGTGTGTGTGTGTGTGTGTGTGTGTGTGTGTCAAAAGGTGGGGGCAGCATCACTCCCATGGGGAAAGGGTAATGACTGTGCCACTAATAGAGAATCATTATAAACAACTTTAGCAGATCAAAGCAAAGATGTATTCATTGAAGTCCGAGGAAGCGAGGGATGACCGATACATCAGCGGTCCCTTTCACCGCCTGTCCTCTGCGCTCTCGGAGAGATGCAACACAATGTCTCCCACAACCTTATAAATGTCTAAACCCGGGTTTAAGAGTGAGCTTGTTAACTTTTATAGGTGCGTGTAAGATCACATATCATAAATTACAATAAAATGCGTTTGCATCAGGTGCGCACAGCCTTACATGGAGGGATGGCACCCGTTTGATTTTTCCGAGGAGACGCTGTTTATGGAAGCGGGGGAAGTGAAGGTCGAGCTTTTTAATGTGATTTGGATACAAAGACCAATAAGAAAGAGAATGTATAAATATGAGCCGAAATACACAAGATGCAATGAAGATGTACGTACCATAATATCAATTTGCCTCCCTATTTGTGTAAGGAAATATGGATGGTACTGAAGCTGTTGTGCACGTCTTTCAAAAGAGGATAAAACCGTTTTTGGACATATTCCAAAATACGTTTCAAAACTGTTGACTGACATTGAAGAGCCGACGTTAGCAGTTATCTTCAATGGTGTTCTGCTGACTGGAGAACATCAAACATTGAAACACGTTTTTTTCCCTTTTTCAACAAGCCCAGGTATGGAGAGGCAAAGTCCCTCCCCTTCCTGTGTCCCCCATGGGATATTGTTTCGGAAAAGATATGTATGGTAGTCAATGGCAAGAGACCACTATTGCTTTAATCCCGTTTGAATTGTGCCATTATTATACATATGGCACAAATGTAACGTTATCTTACCTGATGTGTTCTATTCAACAACTCAGCCGGGAAGCGAAAGAATGAGCAAGACCCGTTGTTTGTATTAATACATCCTGGTGCGAATCTTTCGGGCATTGTAGCCTCAGTGAGAGACGTCACTTACGCAACTTGTGGTCTTTGTAATTACATATAAATATCGTTTTTTGGACAAACTATGAATTCCCTGAATTGTAAAATGATCTTTTACATAGAATTTGTAATTATTGGCACAATTCAAACAGAATGAAAAAATTATTTGTTTCTGAACCATACATATTCTTTCCGAAATAAGGTCACATGGTGGTCCGTTGGAAGGGACGTGATTCGCCTCTCTATAGTGTTGGTTATGTACCATTAGCAGGTGAGACATCTTTCCTCTTAAAGCACTCAACACCTACCAGGTTCCATCGTGTTGTTCTACTACTAGCTTTCTCTCGGAACATTTAAGCTAGTTAGTTTAGCTCGCTAATGTTAGCACCGATTCCTGCTACAGTAATTGGCCAATCGGAACCAAAAGTCACTTCCCATGGAAAACGCTAATGTAATGGGCGCTGTCACTACAGAGAAACTTAAAAAATGGTGTTTTGCTTTTTTTGTAATTACAATTTTTGACCAAAGAGGGACAACAGTCTAAACAAAATGACGGTTTCATTTACTGATTTATTTTTTTTAACATTAACTCTATATTAACAGTTCTACTTTAAGTGACATTTTTCATTCTCCCCAGGACTCAAGTCTAGCTTTGTCTTGATCATGATGTAAAATCCCTGCTATACCTAACTATTGCACAATTGTAATTGTGTTCCCATGTGGAAGAGGAAAGTGCAAAGATCTGTGATGAATTCCAACCTGTCAAGTGTTGATTTACAGGTCAGGTCTATGCTGTGAATTTCTGCATGAGCGCATGTGCCGGCATGGTAAGTGTGTGAAAATGCCTGTGGTCGTTTTTCATCTCTTAAATTAATTTGTGTGTGTGTGTGTGTGTGGCTGTGTGAGTGTGTAAATGCATGTGAGAACATTCCCTCCTGGATCTTGCCAAGTCAATATATATTTCTTCACTGGTTACCTTTTTAATCTTTGATTACAATGCAGCAGTTTTCCAAAACTCCTTTACGGTTGAGTAAATTAGTGTTATCATTTTCTTGCTGTGTCCTGTCTGAGCGCAGGGGCTAACTGGCACCAATAACTGTTAATTACTTAATTATGAAGATAAGAAAATGGTCAGGAACAGAATTGGTAATGATTAATGCAAAGTCTGAGATGACTTTTCTCTCTCTCTCTCATTAGAATTCATTTTTAGATCATGCCTCCTCTATTTAAATACATGCAAACACATTTTAACTTGTTTGTTTTAACCTCAGATCTCTAACTCTGCTTCCAGAGTAAATCTTTTTTTGTCTTTTGTCTCTGTCCATTAACATTCAATTGAAAGCGCGTGAATATAGCAGCGGCAGATTCATCATGTTTTTTTTTTTGTCTCCCTTTCTCTTCCCTCATGAATTATGGAGCACATCCCTTGGTACATTCAGTCCTGACGCTAGTAAATTAAATGCAGTGTGCCGCCATGCCACAGAGGAGCAAACGGGTCGAGCAGGGATGTTTTGTCCTTTGCTTTTTTGGACAAAACATTTATATACCACCCCCCCCCCCCCCCCGGTGTTTCCAGGCATAATAACCGCTCAGAAAAACTACAAGACGTTTGTACTTATAAATGTTTTTTTGTTTTTTTCGCCTTTCATTCTAGCATCGCTCACACCAAAAAGCAGCCCTGATATTAAAGCTATCAACAGCCAAGTGAGTCTATTCAACATGACTGTTCGCGCAGTAATATAGAAATGATGTAACCATGATAATGGGGGAGTAATTTAACACAGGCCAGTGTGTGATGCAAAGTATTTGACCTGAAGGCAGAAGAAAAGTTATGACTGACTTAAATGCTACGTTTCACACATGATATTCACCTCAGCTTGTGGTGCGCAGGCTTCCCACTGCTCCATATTTCTCTGCTGAAGCAGGCATGAATGGGGGCGCTGGCCCCCTGATTTATAGTGCGATGGTAGTAAAATGGCAGACTAGGATAACATGGGTGGTAATAAATGACTATAAGACAGCGACTAGCAGCTGTTAATGCCACTGCCATTAGACTGAAAAATGAAGGGCGCCAGCGATTTCGTCAGATTTATACATTTTCTCCACGCCATGCATTAGTGCATGTCATACTAAAGTGGCAATCCATATACGGGCATTAATCGTCCACTGTGCAATTTGGCCGCAGCCAAAATATTATGCAGGGTTTTCTGAGTGAGCTAGGCCTGTATTTATTAAGCATCTACAAATCCCTCCGAGAAATCATCTTGAAAGTCGAAGACTGAAACCTCTCCTACGTCAGAGTAGGACTTGAGAGTTATTCATGAAGTTTAGGCAAGAAGAGGGAATACACCTTGGAGAGGGTGGAATGTCACTGTGCGATTGGACAGTAATGTATTACTCTAATGTGATTACTGTTTTTCAGTCACAAGAACTGCAATAACTAAAGGTAGAATAAGAATTTTGTTGATCCCACGCTGAGGAAATTCAATTGTTTCAGCAGCTTAAGAGTCAAAGAAGCAAAAAATATATATATATTAGGCTGCGAGACAATGGCGTGGCTTAAGAAAAGAAATTTGTGCACAACCAAAAATAGTCAATGATGACTGATAACCATGTTTATTTTACTGCAACATCACCCAGTCTTGGGAATTACACCATAACAATTAGGAATGTATATCTGAACTCATCTCTGGAGCTCTGTCACATACTGAGAGCTATAAGAAATGCCCTCCTTTAAGAAATGTGCTTTTACTCCTACTGTCAAAAAGTAGGACCAGAAATGCAACAGACAATTCTTTGCCAGTTAGGACTGATAAACATGGTCTCAATGATCTTTTTAAAACCAGCTCATGAGAAGAAAAAGGTGGTTTCAGGTACAAAAAAAAAGGTATTCTTTGTTTAAAAAATGTCTACTGATCATCCATGCTGTGCCCTTTTTCATCAGTGGCTTCGCACGGTGGTGGTGGTGGTCTGGGAGAATATAGAGACAGCACAGCGGTGATAGTGATAAAAAGGATGGGACATGTAGGTTTGCTTTACATGGCCAAGGACAATTAGAGGCTTCATCGAGCATGGCCAACAAATACCGTCCAGTCACCTCCCTCTTTCCTCATTTCCAGATGACTGGGCCCAAATTCTTATTCAGAGCTGCAGAGGACACCAAGGACCAATAGCTGTTAAGGGACGGGGAAGAGCTGTAATTATGAAGCGATTGTCTCAAGTTCAATTGGCTTTGTACACACAATTTCATGCCAGACAGGTATATGAGGTGAATTACAAGAAGCCTTTTAACTGCACACCGCGGAGAAAAATCACAGCTCCCTGATGTTAAGTTGGACTCGTAATTGAGATGTGACATCTTGACCGTGGTGAAGAGTCCTCATCGCTGCACTTTTCAAAAAAGCGGCGTGTTCGTCTGCATTTATATCTGAACAGCAACAGACTAATCAGAGGCGCTTTGGTGTTGGGGAAAACAAAGTCGGCACCGACATCTTTAATGATGAATGAAAGCAGCATTTCTTTCAAACAGGCTTTTCATAGGGCAGATATGGCAGAGTCTATCAATGCATTGTTTAACGGCTGTCAATGACGGTGAGATAGGCTGGATAATATCTGTAAAAATGGCCTTTGAGAGGTGACTATGAAAGCAGATGTTGGCCTTTCATCTCTGCGTCTGCGTGGGGCCATTACGGACTTTCTGTGAAAAATAATGGACCGTGCCTCCCAGTATGATGAGCACTTTTTAATTAACCTTCATATTAGAATCAATGTGTTTTTATGCCATTTTTATCATTTTGGTTAAGAATAATCACTTGTATAATATTTAGTATTTTATTTAGGACCACACAAGAATGATTTCATGTTTGAAATATCTTTATTTTTCACTTTTTTAACATTTTTGAAAAAGAAAATTACCCAGAACAGCAATAGAAAAATGTGAACATCCATTGTGTGTCTGTGTGTCCGTCTGTGTGTGTGTAATGTTAGCTAACTTAGTTAGCTAGCTAGTGTTAGCTAGTTATAAAGTAGGCTAATTTGTTGACAAATAATAATAACACTCTTTCACACAACAATCATGAATGACACACACACACACACACACACACACGCACACACACAATACATATAGTAATGTTAGCTATCTTAGTTAGCTAGCTAGTGTTAGCTAGTTATAAAGTAGGCTAATTTGTTGATAAATAATAATAACAACAGTCATGAAAGACAAACACACAATATTATATGAAGATAATACTTACAAGTATCAGCTCTTGCTGTGTAAAATAATCTTCCTGAGGGGTGACACTTCTGATATAGTCTGTGTGGTCCACAGTTAATTTATTCCTGACAGCCACAGTTGATAAGAATCAAATGTTCCCATTGGATTCCATAGAAAATGCATGCGGGTCATTTTTGACCCACTTATGGAAGCTTGGGGTAGTAATACAAAAACTACAATTTCTTAAAATGTATAAAAGGTAAGTTAAAAATGTAAATGGCATTATATCAAAAACATGTTTTTTGAGGAATACCTGGAATATGAAATGATAACAATTTTTCATTACGAAGATATTTCAAGAAAACAACCTCACCGGGTCATTTTTGACCCACTTATGCATCTAAGGGTGGACCTCATTCTTCATGACCTATATGCATTGTCTTAACCCGTCAGCGGCGGGAAATAGCCCAGCCATTCATGTCCCGTGTCAAATACAGAGTCAGGGATATTTTTTGCCATAAAGCACACATGCCACTTCAGACTTGATAGTGAATGTGTGCCTCCTATGAATTGTTGGATTTGCATGAATATTCATGGAATCATAGTGGGAGTTACAGCATGTGAGGTAATTACATTACAGATAGAGGAATGGATGTGAGTCATAGCATATTTTACATTCTCGTGTACAAATTGGCCATTGTAGTGGAGATTTAAAAGGCCTCCTTGAATTAATGGCTTCTAAATGAGCTTGGTAAGCAAAGAAAAGGATTTACTTTGAACCAAGTGAACCATCTATATGCTGCTGTATGTCAGCTTTTATTTTTCGAGCCACAGTCCACTTTGTTGTTGTGTAAAGGAAAAGCATTCTAGTATAGTTTCATCCTTTGTGTGGATCGCTGCCGATGATACTCATACGAGAGGGAAATCATCGCTGCAAACTTCCCTCTAATGCGCCCATTACTTTATAATGACGCCAAGTGTTCAATTTCACAGTGGTGGCATGAATTTGTAATTACCACATATAGATTTCCCAGTGTTTCCTGATTGCAGGCGAAACATACTGTATTCACTAGCGCCCCGGGTCCAATAACCAGATGTGGAATAGTCTCCAGCTTGCCAGCAGCATCCCTCCCAAATGAGCCTCAGCCGGCTCCGATGGGAAGTGTTTTCCAGTTAGCTATCTTGCAGCGATCAATACTCCACCTCCTCCCATAATGTTCAGAGAAACCCAAACTTCTAATGAGGGACTTTTGTAGCCATGTTCCCCAAGCTCCGTAATGCACGCGGTCAATATGAGAGAGGATCTGCAGGATGAACTCGAGAGGGAGAGAGGCAGAGAGGATGGCAGTGTTCAATAATAAGCACTAACAGTCTGGCAGGCTGGACCTGACCCAGATACGGTTTACCTCAAACTGTCTCATTATGCTATCTCTGATTTTTTTTATCCTGCTTGATGAAGGGCTACGGTTTTCTTAATCCACGCTGAGGGATGAAGCACATTATGCCGAATGCCCGTTTGTCAAATCCAGATTCGATTTTTGAAAAGGTTAATGGCCACGCTTGCAAAAAAATCCAAGGCAAAATGTTTAGCATGGAGCCTTTCTGATCACAAATGGGCTAATATTTGTGGTCCAGGTTTGGATGTGTTCCTGATGACCTTTGTCAGAAAAGAGCTGATTAAACAAAAGTCGAAGTCGATGCGATAGGCAGACAATGACAATGCAGTTTTGAAAAGATGAAGGCCAACTCCATAACTCTTGTTGCTGCCAAAACTTTCCCATGCATGTCTGAAGCTTCCAGCTGAATCAAAGGCTTCAGATTCTAGTTCAGATGAATCCCGTCTAAAAGAAAATGGCAACAAACTGCAAAACGACATGATGAAATACATTGAGAGGTTATCTTACAGAATACAAGATAATCAGCAGCCTTGCTAGCAGTCGTACTTAGGCACAGATGGGCTTCAAACTGAAATACGGTGAGCCGACGTTGTCCCGGTTTCAAGCTGGGTGTCCCGAGACTTAATTGTCAAGTATCCGACAATCAAAAAATATTTTATTCCACCAATGCAATCTGTTTTGTCTTTACTGGTGTTGTTTTAAATTTTTTAAATAAACTATGTTTTGGTGGAATTTGGGAGACAAAACGTAATGTTTGGTCTGCCGAGGCGCTGTCCATGGTGTTGAAAGGTGCACTCAGTCGGCGTGTTTGTTGAAATAATTGTCCCCCATCATGATGAAAACGCCTACGGTGCGTGCATAAGCGCATGTGCATATAAGTGCGGTACACTTAAGGGTCACGATTTTGGGGGTTTGAAAATATGGTAGCGCTAATATTTTCACAACAGCTGATGATTGGTGGGTACCATGTTTACCGTTGTGCATGTTAGCATGCTAACATTTGGTCATAAACCAAAGTATCAGACGAAATGTAATTTTAACCTGATGGCGGTGACGGATCAAAAGTCAATTGAAATCATCTTCTGTAGACCATGAATTCGATGGACATTTCATTGATGGACCAGCCAACCAACATGATCATCCCTAGAGCGACGCTGCTAGCATAGCTAAAAACAGAATTATCACAACTGGGTAAAATCCAGAGGTTTTGATTTCAGCTTCACTAATAGATTCTTTTTTTAACAATGGAGTCTGAAAATGTCTGCGTGATCTCTGATATCTTAACACATTTTCTATAATGTATGGCACCTAACACTATTTAGGATGAAGCAGAATAAAAGCCTGTTGTCACCAGCTGTATCTCTCGCCTGTCGTCAAGAAATGTGGCCAATTAATGACGGCAAAAATGCACACTGTCATCAACTAATAGAGATTAAGTCAGTGCACCTCGGAGTGTCCTTTTCCACAGAATAAATGAGGAATTAACAGCCCCTTCAGATGAGGCTCCCCATCGTTGTAAATGTTAAGCTGAGTTTAATGCAGCCAGGTTGATACATTTCGCAGGTCTTAGCGTATTAAAAAGAGATTTAAAATGAGCTCCGTTGATCAAACTGCTGGAAGCCTTTGTTCCCCGGCCCATGATTTATTCAGAGACCCCACACTCGGACCGTCACTATTTTCTCTCTGTCGTGTTGCGGGCATGCGTTCGTCGGCGGGGTTCATTTGTGTTGAGAAATGCCATCTGGCTTAGGCAGCGAAAGCTCTGTCAGAAAGAAAAGAGGAGGGGAGGGGGGTGGGGGAGTGCGTGGCCACAGGGGAGAGATAATGTTTGTGTGTAGGTGCGGCGTCTAGCTATTGACCTCAGTAGGGCTGGAAATGGACTACAGACAAATTAGAACATTTCGAAAAATAACCTCTTGGAAGGAGCAACATCCAGGAAAATACGCTCGGTGCTTCTGAAATGAATTGCAGGGTTAGCCTTCTGCTTGAGATGTAGTTCAAGAGGCTGCTACTTTCACGCAAAGAAAATACCATTTATGTGCGAACATTCTACTGAATGTCAGATTCATACACAGAATAATTGTACAGATAGCTACATGAGGTGGAGAGGGAGGCTCTTGAAGCAGTCATTGTAATAATTTGTGCTACAGTTCAAGCCCTTTAACCCCCCTTCCTATGTGACACATGCACAGTACATCACTCTCCTGTCAGTCTCCAATGCAATAGATGATGAAAGGCGGCTCCTTCTTCTTCCTGTCCCCGTTATTACTCTTTGCTTGGCTGCCTGCCAATGGCTCGTGTAAACCACAGTTGTCCTTGCTGATGTACTTTGCTATTCGGTGTACAAACAATAGTGACAAATCCCCTCAAGTCCAAAAAGGGCCATTATCTACTGCTTCTTATGCGGCACAGCATCCGTCTTTTTACGACCACATTATGTGTACTCACATGAAGCATGTTTGACTGAGGAATGATGAATTGTATTCGATACCAAATAGATTTGCCGAAATGTGGCAAGGACAAACAATACAGCGGCGCCCGGTATCGAAATCATTAATGTCAGGCTATGTTTATGCAGCATTGCGATCCATCGCATGTCCTCTGGGACTCATTGATTATGAAAACAAGTTTATTGGTTTCGGAACATCAGCGTACACTACATTACGCCTAATTACAAAAGCCGTGCTGTGACTGTGAGAGGAAACTTGGACTGTACTGTTGCATGAGTGAACTTCACAGTTCATATACGGTCCGTGTGTTGAAACAGGGAAGTCAATGCTGGTTACATTTATAAAGACCACAGAGAGAGGCGTCGCTTTTGGCTGACAGTGTAAACATGTCCACATTGGAAATGAATCCTGGCAGTTGCTTACATTTCCTTCTGTAAACAAAGAGCATAAATCATGTGGATATTGAATGGTTAATTGGGAGTTTGGTCCACAGAGAACTATGTCCTCAGGTCACATCGCTATATTCGGAACTACATGGTCCTTTATGAGGCCAAGTCAGGCATATGAGAACATCATCTTTCTCTTCGACCACCCCTTCTGTTTTCATTTTTCTTTCCTCCTGAGTGATACCGTGTCTTCTGCCTCTCTGCGCGGGTTAACGGAAAGTTGAGACGGAGTTCAATCAATGCTTCGAATTACCAGACGAAGGACGATGGAGCGGCCCAATACTATGGCTGACCCACTTAGGGTCTGGTCATGAGAGCCAAACAAAGCGTGTCTCCAGCCAGCCTTGGAAAGCCATGTTTTTAGAGTAAAACAAGTTTTTCTCATTACTGACCTGGCTGGCTAGGGGAAGGCTGAGAGAATCAGGCATGGGCCACGGAAAAAATTCACATCCACTGGATCAAAAATGCTTCCCGAGCATTATATCAATTTCATGACATCAAGGCTCTATCGTGGTGAATTAAAACGTTGATACATATATGACATGACTCATGTGACACAACCACTTCTTAGATCTTTTGATGCCACAATTAGACTTCTTACACATTAAATGCACAAAATGATCAACTTCTTGACCTTTCTGTCAGGCTCTAAGCTCCTTGTTGTGGTTTCATATGAAATCATACACAAACTGATGGAGAACGAAACTCCTGCTGAGAGCAGGGTTATGTAAGTAAAGGGGGCCTCTATTATCTTGTACATGATGAGTGTCAGAGGAAAATGATTGTATCAATAGGGGTGGAATGACCGATCGCCAAACTCCTCTCTGGACAGCGGAGTGTTTGTGGCTGTAGTTTGTGATACGTACGTGATACCAAAAGTTTAAGGAATGGATTAAAAGGTGTATTTAACAACTAACTCAGCAAAATATTAGCCTGTTAGCTATTTCAGCACTTAACGGCTCTATTGGATTTGAGGAAGTTTGCATGCCAGCCAATGTTACGTTCCCCATAAACAGTTGTTAGTTCTGGTCTTTTCTATAGTAAGGATAAATATGAAAAAATCTTTTAGCATAATATAATATACATAGCCATTAAGTACATAGACAATGTACTTAATGACTCATTTTAAAAGTCAGCTTGAAACAATAAAAGGGTTTACTGTATAGACGACTGTATTTACTGTCCGCTGCTTCATTTTATTCTTTTTTTTGAGCATCCAAATCTGTGTCTTTAAAATGCATCCACTATAAAGTGCCCTCAAGAATTCCAAGATAGAGAAAAAAAAGTACTGCACATGGTATGTATACTACTTTCTGTTCACAACCCCGTAATGCAGTGCGCTGCATTTTATAAATGTGAGAATTATTATTATGTGAACAAATATCGAACAAAGGCTGTGTTCGGCAAGGCATGCTAACAAAAATGCAGTAGGAAAGCACCTCATGCTCGATTTTACGTCACACTTAGTATTAAGTATATGATGGTATGCAATTTTGAACACAGCCCCTGTCATTATTTTTTACTTATGAGGCTAAAGTTAGCTCACCAGCTAGAAGGGAGAAGCAATAAGAGAAAAAAAGAAATGAAAATCGGATACAATTTTGTATAGTTAATCGGCCACAGTTATTTCAAAACCCATTATCATTAGATTATCAATTGTCGCGTCTTGGGAGAACACAAAGCTTTACAGGGATAGCAAGTCGGAACAGGTTTTAGTGAACGGTCAATTGCTGCTTAGATTATGAAACTGAGGAACATTATGTTGCCTGTCAAAGATAATATTCTCAGCACCATGTCTTTGAATGAGCATTTGCGATTTTTATCTTCAAACTTGGTGATGCTTGAAGATGCTCAACCACCGGCTCCAGTAGGAGTTTATGTACCAGACGGTAATTAGAAACACTCTGCTAAAGGGTTCAAAAACGGGCACAGGAAGCTTCCTCAACTTTCTTTCACACACACCTACACTCGCACACACACACAGACATGCTCCCCCTCCTCCGGTAATATAATTATGACAAATGCAGTAAGATGAGAGGCAGTGAAGCGATGTAACCGGGTCAAGTTCAGTTGAGATGTGTACTGAGATGACAAGTCGGTACACGCTGGAGTTGGACTGGAGTCTGATGATTCCCATCAAGCAGCTGATGGACAGACGAGTAAGATGTTGCCAAGTTAAACATGATTGACACAAATAAGCTGAAGATATTGCATATTATTTGGATCCGAAATCGACATTAGGGAGATTTTCAGACACTATGGGTTTTCCATGCCATGGATGCATTGGTATAGTTTTTCCTCACTGGTTTCGCAGAATCCCCATACATCTGGTTCATAATGAATGAGAAAGTGAGGCATGGCTGGAAATTGCACCCTATGGCTAATGAGCATCCAGGGTTGAAGATATCTGCATCAGGGCATGTAGAGTGCAGGACCAGTCGGCTGGGTGGGGGTGTAGGATGGGATTGTACAGAGTATCTGTGTGAAGGGGGATTGTGGTGCCTCATTAGGGCTACAATCTCAGGAAAATATAAACCTCAGGCCATACCGAGACAATTTGATCCTGGAGGATCATTGATTTCCATCCAAAATGAATTGATGCTCACAGACGTCATCAACACTGGAGCATATGTGCACCGAGTCAAGGCTGCACTCAGCAAGCCAGCCATAACGTTCCTTGTAAATGTACTTTTTCCTGCACAGCAGCAATATGGTATGCTGACTCTTATTAGCAAGGTTAATTATGATATTTTCCATGGCAAATACAACAAAACACCAGTGGCATTTATTATGATGGGGTTTTCACACAGGACATTGTCTATGTACAAACAGAATTGGACTTACAGGAGCAGATGTCATACAATTTTAATTCCAGCCTATATTGTTTGTATTAGGTATGGAGCAGTGCTTACCTTGAGGGCATGTTCTATGAAACCAGTCCTTGTAAGTCATTCAGTGAGAAGCTTGCTCATTCGTATGCTAATGTTATGGGTTAATATTTGTTCCTCTGATTCGCAATAACCCAAAGTCCACCTCCTCTAATAAGCCAAATGAATAATGCACAATGCTTATACAATGTTTAGAAATGCATATCTTTGGAGATGAAAATCCTGGCCAACCTTGGGTGAGTGTTAATGTGAAGAGACTATTGTGACTGGAGGCCCCGCAAAATCCAGTAAAGACTGCAGCCTCTCTGATATCACAGGTGAAGCTCAATGCTAAAAGCTATAACACTCACCGTAGTGTGTTTGTAGCTGGAGTTTTAAGGATTCTATTTGAGTCATGTTAAAAGAGCTGGATGTGTTTTTGTGTTGTTGCTAAAAAAGTGCACACTTCACATCCGAAAGATCAAACAGAGAGGCCAATGCGATGTTGGTTTCTGTAAGTGTTACTTATTTCTCTGACTTCTCTCAGCCACACTGTTTATCACTTTTCATCCTCACTGCCAAGCTCCTCTTCTGTTTATTCTAAGCAAACTGCCATTGGTGGTGATATGAACATGAAATGCATGTAGCTGGGATCCAGGCCATGAAGTGCTTCAAAAGTTATTTGGAGAATTTTAAAATCAATTCTTTCAGGAAGGCGGTGGGGAGGGCTAAAATAGGGTAAGAGTGATTCCATCCAAGACTGAGAGCTGAGCTGCTGGACAGTCTGGAGCCAGTTTTTTTTGTTTCATTATTAAAGTTACAGGGACAGTGCACATTAATAGACATTTCTGTAAATGTGCCAGTTTAGCCATCTTGGCTAAAGTTGGCTAATGCCTTCTTGGCAGCTGCAACAGACACATGTTGAAAGATTTTGATCAACACCATTGAAACAACATAATAACTGTTCATTGATGCGCAAGCTACAAGAATTTGTGTTTGAGAAAAATTAAATCCAGTTTTCATATTTTCTGGTTTCAAAAAATTGAAGTGGGGAGGTACATCTTTGTGCCGGCTTGAAAATGTTACAAAGGTGCAATGACGATGTATATTGTCCCCAAGAAGGAAGGGAGGGAATACAACTGAACCTAGAATTGAGCCCTGTGGTACTCCAACCCGTTCTCACTCTCTACTCGTCAAATGCCGGCAGTTGGTCGTTCCCCTCGGCATCGGAGATCAACGCACAAAGTTCCCCTGTTGCGGCTGTATGCGATGCACAGGGTATTCAAGTAACTCCAATGTAAATGATATTGATAGTTTTTAACCTAACACTTGAGGAGTACCTAATGCGTCGACCTCCAGTTCCGAGGGGCATTTACCCAGCATCTGTGTTTGAAGATTTGCTGGGAGTGAGAATGTGTTGGTTAATACATGCCTGATTAGGAACAAGCCCAAAGTGACGAGACATGATCAAACTTTCTAGCATTCAGGGAAGGGATAAAGTAATTTAGAGCTGTTCCAGATTTCCCAACCGAGAGCTTTATTCTGTCAGTCAGTAAACAAGAGTCATTTGTGTAAAAGGCTGCAATCAGGTCAAGTAGTACTAAAACAAAGCACACATGTTCATCAGCAAGTCATTTGCCATCTTGAGAACAGTGCTCTCTTTGCTTTATTAATGATTTTGCATTTGCATCTTGCATTAAAAAGGTGCTGTAGAAAAGTGTGTGCCCTGGCAGAGCAACAATATTTTGCAGTGTTATAGTGGTGAAATTGGCAACTAATAGTTCCATGTAAATATGAATTTTTTTCTGGGAAAGAGAGTCATTATTTATTCAAAAAGGGTAAAATGCAATGCATCCTGAATGAAACCACTGGACAGAAAGGAAGCCTGGTGAAAGTGCAACCAGGTAGGACATGCTTAGACTTCAAGCTTAATCAACTGACCAGTCATATTTTGCCACAGCCTTAGTGAACTAATCATGTCACTGCTGTCAAACTTTAAAAAAACGTTCCTTTCTCTGCTGCAATCAGCCTTCTTTTCAGTGTCAGATTGACACAACCCACCTCGACCCCATTCCCCTCCCGTTTTCTTCCGAATCAGCTGAACATGGGACCTTCCAGTGAGATCTCTCTGCTTTTTTATGTCCACGCTCCATCTGGGGGATATCCCCATGCGGCTTACCGAGTGCCTACTCCCGTAAAAAGGATGACTTTATGATGAAGTGCACCCATCCCTTCAACTTTTCCTGTTGTACACACGATGTAAAATAAATCAACTTAATTATTTTTTAATTCCAATTAGTCTCTGGCGAAAAACAAATTCAGCCCGTCCAAATAAGAATGGTTGACTTAGAGAGAAGATGGTGGTTGGATTTACGAAGGATTGGACAGTTTCTTTCCCTTAATTAAAAAAAAAAAGATAAGCTATTCTGAATGGGAAAAGGTCTTAAGGCAAAAACGCTAGTGGGAAGGTTCACTAATTGGTCAATACTTTGGAAGTTAGAACAAGTGAAGTGGAGTGGGTAGCTATTCGTTTTGAAGTTAATTTGACAGTTTTATAATTTATGGATATAGGGTATTGTGTTTTTTTTAATTCCCAATGAAGTGCACAGCCTTGTGCTGAATAATATAGAACAGAAATTAGAATTTTTTAAAAAGTGTCTCCTTTTGTTTTTATTCCCTCTGATTGTTTTTGTGTAATTTTCCTTATAATGTATAACCCTTTTTATAGAGCATGGCACTTTGTAGAACTGTTTTGAAAAACAGTTCAGAAATGCCTACCCTAACATTAACATAGATGAACAATCTTATACTGGGCACAGTTATATAACATAAAACCTGCAGGAAAGCAGTGCATATTAAAGATTGAACACTATCTCAGTTTGAGATGCATGTTTTCATCAGCCCCCTACATGTTTACATCACACATACATCTCTCAGCCAGTCAGAGTTGGGGAAAGTTTGTCACCCTCCCCTCCTGCCTTCAACACATAACACTCCCTCCTTACCAAGAACACATTCCACCCTCCCCTTGTGGAAAGAATACCCATCTGCCCCGGAGCCAAAATTCCAGCCATGTTTTTTGGGAACGTCGTGCTCGTCTTTAGTGAGCCTCCCCCCCTGAGAAGGCCCGGGCCAACCCTCCAGAAGGACCAACAAAGGAAAACGCCACAAATAATTGAGGGAGCAGACACTGAAGTCTCTCTTTTAACCCCTGACAGGTACCGCTGGGCCGTTATCAAGATGTTAATGGAAGCGGTGTGTGACACAATTGGGGTTTCAGAGGTGTGTATCTTCAGGGTGAACAGGCCTCATTACATCAGCCATGTTTTGACATCACGCATTGTTGAATATTCATTAAGAGACACTATCACTTAAGAATCAAAAATGCTCAAGAAGGACAAATAGGTGATTCTGACACTAAAGCGTGTCCCCCGCGAGATACACTGGTGGATATTCAAATGTAAATGCATCTCTTTTTGTCTTTTCTTTAGAGGGGGGGAGGGGGGTCTAACGTGTACGAGATGCTACTTTCCTCCCAGCTCTATCAAGCAGGCATGAGAAGATGTCGGAGAGAGCCTGAGGCTGCTCTGGTACGGCTCATCCTTATCTGCACAGATGAACTCTTCTGGCTCCGACCTGCCAGCCGTCAGCCAGCTCCGGCGCTGAGCACACAGCCCCCTAATGAAAGGAGTGCAGCCCAGCAGTGGAAGCACTCACATGCTGCCACCACACATTAAGTAGCTTTCTGCATGGCGACCGGAAGCAATCGCTCAAGTGTGTATGTCCACAAAACCAAGAGGCAATTTAGAATGTCTTTTAGCAACAATGATCGAGTATTTTTCTTCTTCTTTGGTGCCCATTTGGTTGCCTGCATGCAGTTGCGTTAAGTGCTGGTCAGTGGTGGAGAGAAACCAAATGCATTCATTCAAATACTGTACTTGGTTTACTGTACAATTTTGTGGTACTTGACTATTTCTTGGTACATTTACACTTTGACTTTTTGAATGAGAAACCTTTACTCATGATGGGGTATGTTACATCATGGTGATGAAACTTTCATTTCACGAAAAAAATCGGACTACTTCTTCCACCGCTGGTGCTCGTACCGCTCTAATCTGCTTAGTTGTTTTTTGTTAAATTTAGAATGAAGCGCTTCATTGTAATCCTGTGAGCTCATGAAATGTGACAGCTCCACGTTAGCATATAATTAGGCCTAACTTTCTTTGTATCTGTGATTGTATTTGCTTCTCAGCACATGTATTGCAGCATGTCGGCTCCTGTTGCAAGTTAAAGGAAAGAGGCAGTGAAATCATTTCCTGTTTTCGCCTCACTGTTTGGTTTCCTGGCAACGCAGCAGCGACATCGGAGAGGACAACTTCTAAAGAGCTGCTTTGATCCTTGAACCTTGTTTTCCTACAACCCTCATCGCACTGTAGATGAAATGCTAGATTAGCACCTTAGTCCTAATAAATCTGTGCTGTCAAGCCAGACGCTCTTATTGATTGCTAAAAATGAAACATTTTGTCTGTCACGGAAGTCCCAGACAAATCAATCAGTCTTGAAGTCCATTAATCATAGATATCTGACGGTGCTTGGGTTCGCCATGACCACATTTGCATCAACAAGCTTGTGCGGCATCTTCTTCGAAAATGTTGCTGTGTTAAAAAAGACACACAGAGCAATACATTCACTAATACACATGCCTTCCATGATCCAATCGATGTCCATTGACAAGAATCTCCACATGTAAAGTCTAATACAGTGGATCCATACTCAGTGTATCAATATTCTCAAGACCCAATGAAAACATCGCATAGGATCAATGCGTTCAGCCTCGAGGCCTGAGATGTTCTATTAACAGTTTCACACAGCCATCTAAATCAGGGTGAGGAGATCGATTCGGAGTCATCAAGTGTATCGGTGATTGTCGCTGTGTTGTTCATACTAACATTCCAGTCATTAAAAAAAAGCAGCAGTCTATTCACTGGCTCTTTTTGTTGCTGGAAAACAGTGTGACCGGAAATAGCACATGCTGCAGAATGTGAGAAAATACACACATAAGTAAAGCAGAACGTGATGGAGAGAAACATCACATTTAATGAGGGAACTACAAAAGTCAGTTTCAATGCCAGAAAGACTAAAAGCATCGGCATCAGATTCAGATCATTCACAAGGTGAAAAGCATTGAAAACAACTTCACTTTGAATGCAAGATGACATTATTTGAATAATGTCTAATGGCCTTGGAGGGTCTTCCATCAAATTAGCAAGAGACCACATGGCTGTCCACACTAACAGTGATGATTTGTTCAAATGATTTACTCAAGAGGTACGTGCTCGTTACTTAAAAGGTGCTAATATTCATATTCAAGAACATTAATATAGTACCAAACCGCTGTTTGCTTTGTAAAGATTTAGTGGAAAACTATTTTTACGCTTACTATCAAACACCAAATGGTAAACAGACAAAGTTAGCAACTAGCTGGTGAACATGTTGGAGCATTTAGCAGCTAACAGCAGCTAGGTATTTAGTTAGGTTTAGGCAACAAAACTACTTGGTAATGCTTAGAAAAATATCGTTGTTTGGGTTAAAATAACTACGAAAGTGCCGTTACTGAAGTACTTAAGTCACGTGGTAAATAAATCAATGTTGACTTCTTGTTTCACACGAGGAACAAACGGCATTCTCCATGCTGAAAGATGGCCGTTTGTTGGACCCATCCATCTGCCCTGCGCTTTTGCCGTCTTTATACTTCCTTGTTCATGATTATGTGGATAACATATGAAATTATTTCTTGGGATACCTATGAATTTATTCACCTGTGACTATGGCACATTCAATTTTATTATTATAGCTACAAATGCTAGATGAGAGCAGCCTGACCACACATAAGGGATACAGTCAGGGTGGATGGTGTGCTCTCATGGCACAGTGCTCCGATTCTGGAGACCAGGGTTTACTGCAAATCCCGCATGTATGAATCAACTGAATCATGCTTTAGCTGCTATGTATTGGGACCACTGTGACCGGGCAGGTCACATAAGATGGAGGATGACCGGACACACGGGCAGGCTGACTGTATGGGCCTTAATGATAGCACAGGAAGCAGGCTGCACAAAAAATAACTCGAGAGTCTAAAACAATGGAGATCTACCCAGCAAAAAAACAGAAGTGACTTCAGCTTCTGTTTGTTCCTCCATCATTCCTTGTGAGCGGTAATTGCACAGCGAAACATCCTGTTTTGAGTCACCTAACTCAATAGAGTCGCTGCCGCAATAAACAATAAGAATGTTTCCTAAGCTGTGTAATGGAAAGAATGGCAGGGAAATGGGTTGTGACAGAAGAATGTGGCAATTGAAGTTAATGTAGCCTAACATCTTTTATGCTCCTTGTACGACATCCATATTTCTTTGTCCTAAATAAGAGGTCAGGCTGTCACGCTGGCTTGTTTATTCTGCTGTAAAGATGACGGCACCCAAACGGACGGTCCCGATGAATTGATAAAGGTTCCAACAGGAGGGGTGATTTATGCCAGGAATTTGCTCGCGGGGAGGCCTGGGGTCAGGGAGAAAACGGTGGCCAAGGTTGCCTGTGAGAGCAGATTAAGTGTCCAGACACAACCTGTCACTGAAAATACAGCCTCTAACTGCAGGAGGCGTGGGACGGAGCCACAAAGTGAATAGCAATTCCACCACGGTTTCCAACACACACACACACACACACACATAAGGCCCCAAAGACAGGCAAAAGGATTAGACGCAGAGTGTGTGTGTGTGTGGGGGGGGGGGGATTCTGACAACAGGAAGTGAGGTAAAGAGGCAGGTGCTGCTTCCTGCCGCCGAGATACAAGCGTGGAGAAGGAAGGAGGCTGGGAGATTTAAGGCGGGGAGGGTGGGTGGTAAGAGATTTGGGCTAGCAGATGGCGATGCTCTCACTGTGGAGGGAAGTGAAGCCGAGCGAAGATACGAGGAGAATGGCAAAGAGTGAGGACAGAGGAGGAAGGATGTAAGTCGGTCCCAGGGGGAGGATGAGGTAGTGGGGTTATCCACCGGCTGGGCTGGACGTGCTCACCGCCGTCTGGAACCGTACGAGCCAAGCAGGGAGGGTCAGAGGGAGTCTCTGCGACAGCAGGAGATTGAAAAGCCCAAGTAAGATGGGGAGATTCGTGGCATATCCAAGCATATGCGGTGGTATTTTATCTCGGTTTACCCTTCGAGTTAAAGGAATAGTTCTGCCTTTTGGGAAATACATTAATTTACTGTCTTGCCTGAGAGTCAGATGAGAAGATTGATACCGCTCTTCTTGATAGTGGTGTCGATCTCCTTGTCTAACTCTTGACAAGAAAGCGATTTGAGGTCATTTCCCAAAAAATGTCAGACTGTCCCTTTGAATTGTCAGCAACGCTATCACTCAAATATGCATAGATACCTGACAGGGACACTTTCCAAGGTTTTCTCTTTTTTTCTTTTGCATTTTTTGAGGAATAGCGGTGCTGAAAAGTGTAATCAGCTTTATGTCGAACAAAAAGCAGGTGTCTGAAGCTGCAAGAGCTGAGAGGAGAGAAAGGGGTGGTGGTGGGGCGGGAGGTTTCTAACCCCCCACCAAAAAAAAAAAAGAAACTGAGGATAAATCCCCCGAAATAGATGTAGGCTCAAAGTGGCAGACTCCAAGCTGTTTCTCTTTGCCATACGGCAGCTGTCTTCAAACGTCTGGGATGACACAGCAAGCATCCTGTTTATTGACTACCAGCAGGAAACGCTTTCAATACTAACAATGTGCGCTACTTACAAGTCTCCTTGCTGCCGCTGCTGCCTCCTTTTTTTTTTAAAAACCTCATCTCCCCCCCCCACTCCCCCCCAAAAAAAAAAACGGGGGGGGGGGGGGGGGGGGGGGGGGCCTTGGGTGTTAACTTGAAAATGAACCATCTAGGGAAAGCTGTGCATCAATATTCATTCATGCAGAACACGCATTGTCAAGTAGAAATAGAGACGGTGATGAGTGCTGCATTTATTTGTCATTTACCTCCTGGTATGCTAATATAATGAGGTCTGCACACCAAATAACCAAAGTCTGCATGAATACTGATTCTGTGCCGCGTTTCCAAATGCAACTGGCACACAGCGAATACAAACACTGCCTTTAGGGTTTCTCTCTTTATTTTTTATTTTTTTTTCCTCGAGAGAATACTTAGTGATAATAGTGGGCTGCATTTTCCTTTGAGGCAGTGGAGGGAAAATTATATTATTCCATCAGCATAAGATTATTGCATTATGTGTTCCTTACGTACTTCAATAAGCAATAAATCTCAAAGCAGGGCACCAAGCTGCACAAACGGTACAGCACAACCTGGCTTTATTGATGACAGTTGCGAGGCAGTCCGACAGTCACGTCTCTCGTTAGGAAGCAGATGGACAGCTCGGACCAAGGGACTGTACGCAAATTATCAGGGGGTCAGAAAAGGTGGAAAGTTAAGCACTTTTTGTTTTTGCTGAAGGGACGGAATCTGACTTTTGCTCATATTTAATTTCAGTCTCTCTTTGTGGTCTATATTCTATAAAAAAAACAAAGCGTTACATCAATATGTCTTTTTATGGGTTGTGTCGGAGAATAATAAAGTATCCTCTCCGTATTAGGGCTTTATCTTTCTCATCGATATTCACAACCCGTTCCTGGTTCACTCATTTAGTGATATTCATAATTGTTTGGCAACTCTTCAAAATGTGTTATGTTTGACAATAAAAAAAAGATGGAAGTGGGAGTGTTGCTGTTATCTTTTATTCTTTCATTTTTATTAAGTCAAGAGGAAGGTTCAAAGAACATATGAGCAATACTTTCATTATGTGAAATGAAATTCAAGTCTGCCTCAATCATGTTTGTACAGTCCCTAAAGTCGAGGGAACACTGAGGGATGATTTAGCTCCTTTTAAACTGCTTTAATTAGGAAATTATGATCCGTTTTTTTTTTTTCGCTTTTGACCGTGACTGCATGCCACCTCAGCTTGAGCAGCGCGGAACAAGTGAGCAAACTATATGAAAATGGTTCAGGGGGAAAAACAGTGCTTGAACATACTTTCCGCGGCCAGAAAAACAAGAGTCTTCCACTCGGATCAAAACCATTTCAAGGATTTGGATGATGTGAAACACATACGAAACCCCTCTGCAACGTAAAAGATGTGTGTATAACAGCATGGACACACCGTTTACTGTACACCGCCACAGGTTAGCACCACTCATAATGTAACCAACATGGTGTCCTAATAACATGTTTACTGGAGACAGAGTGAGTCAGGTCTCAAGGGGTTACACCAGGACACTGGATGTCTGCGTCATCTCAATCATAATGGGGCCTTCAAGTTAAGCTCCAGCGGTACAGAAGAAAACACTACACCGACATTGACCCAAGGGTGCAGGGCTTTGTATCGGGTGACAGCGGGGGGTTTGTGGCCTTGACACCTGGATTTGAACGGGAAATTGGACGTCTTTGTTTGGAGAGACTGATATTTTTTTTTTATCACCAGCACAAGGTTTCACACACTACAGCTCAGTTGTGATGGTTTGTTTCTTTAAAATTTTACATGATGAATTGACCACACACACACTCACACACACACACATTATTATTGAAAGCGACCCCTTTGAATTTTTTTTTTTTTCATTCCATCCAAAACATCCTTTCTAGTTCGTCAGTTCTTCCAGATTAATAAAAAAGCAGAAAGGGAGAATGTTGGGCACAAATGTCATGGTTGTAATTATGGGATGTGTCGGTGCTGCTGTGTCTCTCCAGGAAAGAGCCTGAGCCCTCACTCTGTGTGAATGACATTGTTTATGTTTCACTTATCTCTGGCAGATGTTAGCTGAGTGAAATTGAATTCCTGGCAATGAGGGGGAAAGATCACGGCGCGCATCCTTTTTTATGTCTGGGGACAGGATTTCTCCTGGCCGGCCTTGATCCCTTGATTGTCTGCCCTGCGATGTTGCTGGTGGATAATGACAAAAGGTCGAGGGTGAAACAGGCTTTTTCCTGACTCACAGGGCCAAGGAACCACTGTCGGCCTGTTGGGTCCATTCGGATCACGTCTCAAACT
The DNA here is from genome assembly GCF_004355925.1 of Anarrhichthys ocellatus. Lineage (NCBI taxonomy): Eukaryota > Metazoa > Chordata > Actinopteri > Perciformes > Anarhichadidae > Anarrhichthys > Anarrhichthys ocellatus. The sequence goes on from NW_022280093.1 coordinate 1,510,570, forward strand.
GGCAGAACACAAAAGAAAACAAGCCTCTTATGCACATGACATGACAAACTCTATGCAGTAATACAAATCAGCTGTGCAACTCTTGTATCCAGCAGTAACAGCGCTGGTGAATTACAGGTTCCGGCGTCTCCTCACAAGTTTGAGTAAAACACATATCATACTGGGTTCATGGTTTTTCATATTTCTACTTCCTCCCCCTCCCCATTCCACATTATCTGGATGGAATTGTAAATCTTCCTGAGAGATAAATCCTGCAGTGATAAAATGTAGTCAGTCATCTTTATTGGATTTCTGAGACCGGCGTGAAGACGGCGAGATGAAATTGCTGCTCCGCAAATAAAAACACGGCCGAGGCCCCTGAGTGAAAGGCTTTGCCCGCATGCTGAATAGCACGCATTTATCTCCAAACTCCCGAGCTGCTGTTTCTGCTGCAGTCGAGCATTTCCCCAGAAATTGTTGGTTAGATGATGCAGCATCACTTCACCATAAAAAACCGAAAGAGAGAGAGAGGGGAGAGAAAATAAAGAGGGCAATTCGATATCATTTGCTGAGAGGCAGAGCTCGTGTGTAGGCGCTCTCTTCCCCTGCTGTTTGCCCCGAGCTGTTTCTCAACCCGGGATAACAACCCTGAACAAACATGACTATCAGCTGATATTGCAGAGGTCTCCACGAGCATGTGCAGATGACACTCATTACCAGCGCAGGTCAGGAAGATGTGCGGGCTGCAGTCACACAACAACGCCTCGCTGGCTTCGCTATGCTCGATTGCAATAACAATTTGGCCCCCGGAGAAATTTGAGATGGAGGCAAAAACACAAACAAACAATTAAAAATAACAGAAACCGCAGCAAGAGGCAATGGGAAAGTAATATACACAATAGACAAACTGAACAAACGGAACGATGATGTCCCTGCTCATTTCCCAGAGTCTCCTCTGATAACACCTGTCAATATTACACTCACTGTTTCCCTCCTGGTGTTATGTGGTCCTTTGAAAGATGACATAATACTAGGTAAAGTGACCTGCGTGGCTCTGCCAAGTCTGGTGTTTACAGTGGTTGCTATGGTGCTGTTGACATACTGTGGACACACATCGTCCCACACGGCCTCTCGTGTTCAACATTAAAAATCTGTAGAAACTATCATTATCATAATATGGTTTTCTACTGAACTAATGTAGAAGTATTAACTTTGCTGTAATATAACCAGTTGGAACTACTCCGAGTAGTAAAAATGACCATATTCAATGTAATTTTAACACATTACGTGCCACGACCAGGGAAACAACACCACTGGAAAGGCAATCAGGATCCTTTTTCTTGGTGGCCACACGAATTTCCAGATTCAACAGAAATAAGGGACTTTCACTCAGGAGGCTGGCGTTCACCTCTGGTTTTAAAACAATAAGTCAACGTTTTAGTTATTCTATATTGCTAAGGCTACGGAAGAAGTGACATAACAAACATAGTTCTTTTAACCATGATGTTTCCTTTCCTAAGCCCAACCAAAGGATTCTGTTTCCTAAACAGGCAATAAATTGTTTCCGTAGTGGCGGCATGTAATTTGAACATATTCCGTGCCACCACCACACAATGGGTCGTTAAGAGGTTGTGGTCACTTTACGTCTTTCTATGAGATCACGCTGGCCAGATTTAATGTTTTCAGTTAACAGAATGCATGCTGTAAATATTAGTTCCCATTCCTCTTGTTCCATTGTTGTTGTGTCGCCTGACTTCAGTGTGAAGACGCGGTTACATGAGCCTTCTGTTACATATAAGCAGTCTGTCAGCGCAATGCTCCAGCGTGCAGTCTGGTCTAGTTATTAAATAGAATTATGGCACTAGAATAATGACTTCATGACTACATTTCCAAAACACCATGCACATGTGCATGGTCAAAGTTGAATAAAGGCTTCAATTAAAGTGAATGTGAGAGAACAAATATTTGCAGGGCAGAAGTGTAATATCACCATGCCTTAATGTGAGAACTGTGGCCTTTTAACTCCACCGACTGAGGTTTAAATTATCCAATAAGATTATATTTGCCCCCAGATGTCCCTTAAACAGGAGGCTACTTCAGCAATTAGGTATTGCACCTCCGTAAAGTTAGAGGACTCAGCTGAAAACTGACTTTTAGTCTCTTGTATGGGTCCATTTTCAAAAAACTCTGCACTTGCCACGATGCTTGATAATGTATGTCTGGTAGACCCTATACCTACCTGGTAAACCACTTATTTGAAACTGTAAGGCAGGTTTTACATTTCCTGTACATGAAGAGTCTACTGCATGTTAGTTGCTCTGTGAGGTTGTACTTAGGAATGGCAGTGCTTTGAGGTAAATACTTACATTAGCTGAGGCAGATGTGAATGTCTTTCGTGTTGAACACATTCACATAGATGAAAGGTGCAGGAGATCATCCAAGCTTTTACAAATTTTAAATCTTATTCTGCGGGGAACATGTGTAAACTTCATGGCAATCTATCCAATAAATCTTGAGACCTTTCCATTAAAATGCTGTGTGTAGACAGTTAGATTTGCAAAAAAAGATGGTTGCGGTCAGGATTGGGCAGTGAGTTTTCGCAACAATTTTGCAAATCAAGGATAACCATCGAGACACGACCGTAAAAACGAATGGTTGAAATGGATGCAGCAGTGGCCTAGATAGCCTAACTTTCATCCCATTGTAACAAAAACTCTTGATCCTACAATATCCATCATCCAACTCAACAGTGTCTCTTTCAGTAGTCCCTGCTTACCTGGTCAATGCCCTCGTCTTTCAATGAAGACGTGTCTCCAGGCCAAAGCTCAAAAAGCCCTCATGACAAAACCAGGGTTTATTTTCTCATACTTGCCAAAGTTCCTCCAGAGCCAAAGAGGACATAATGGTTTATAATCTGTGGAGTTCACCTTTAACCAAACTCCAGTCCGACAAATTATCTTAATTTTAATGTAAAAAGTGAGCTTTCAGCAGATAGTCAAATTGTGTCTTTGTCCGCCCTCATCTGCTGGCTTTTCACCAACAGTCTTCAGACTAATTCACTGCTCATGTAGATTCAGACGGTCCGGCTATATATCATCTGTAACCATGAATACAGCCATACTGTATTTATCTGCCCTTCGACAATACAGATGATAGGCCCCTGAATGGAACCGCAACAGTTGGCACGCTCCCAACTTCCATTGGCCAGTTAATAAATAAAATCACTTTACTGTAATAATTCATCCTACATATCTTGTCTGGGCATCGCACGCACATAGCAGCCCCTGAAACAGCAGCAACGAGCGTAAAGGTGCCCTTCAAGACGCCTGAATAAAACGCAAATTCTGTACAATGAAAAAGTACCGCCAGAACTAAACCCGTTATGGTTTCAATGTGATCCCTAGTAGCATGAAGTTGACCCCTTTATCTGTGCCGCAGATTGAATTGAAGCTGCTGAAGGAGTTTGTGTGGAGGAAAGTTATCATTCACGGCTGCTTTTTAGGGGGTCTTGGGTTTTAAATACACAGATAATGGGAGTGAGGAAGGCACATTATTAACAAAAGCGAGTGGAGCAGAAGGGTGGCGCCATCAGTCAAAGAAGACATTAGAGATTTAGATCAATCCTGTTATATAGGAGGGCGCATGCACAATGTGGCTGATCTCCATATTCATATGTATAACTCTGTGCAGTGTCATTAATAATCCCAAAGATGGTCCATAAACTCAATGGTGTAGCAATGGAAATTCAATATGAGTGAGCGCATGGTGTAGGGCCTTGAAATGTGTGGGGGTTTTTGATTATGGTACACGGATGGGGAAGTGGATAAGGAGAAGATATAAAAGCAGCCACACATCTGCATCCCCACAGGAGAGCTTTTGGAGAGGAAGATGAATATGGATTCCCATTAGAAAGGGAATAGTTCATATCCAGGTGATTTGTTGCGAGGTATCAGCAGCTCAAATCTCTCCTCCCTCCCTCCCTCCAGCGCCGCCACTCCTCAGCCGAAGTCATTTGCGGAACGAGATTCCTCCAGACACCCCAGATTAAAATGCAGTTGAATGAAGTGGCAGGTGGCAATCACTCCCCCAACCCTCTCCCCCCAAGCTGCCTTCATCTCCCCTGTTCTTATTTTATTGAAGTATATATAAATTAAAAGAAGACACCTCCAACAGGATCCCGGTTAGTGCAGCGGGAACATCGGTCACAACCTGATGCTAACGACGTCTGATGAAAGGGTGGGAGATGAGCGTGTGTGATGAAAATGCATGCGGGTGCCCGGAGCGAGAATCAACAATGAGGCTCCATGACAAGACACCATAAATAATAACCAGCAACTGCTTGAGCAATTTTTGACAAATGCTCGGCGGCGTTCCCTGACATGGCTCATTTTTGGGTAACGACGCTCACCTGGAGGAAGCAGCGGAGGTTGTATTTTGGGTTAGGAGTGAAGGATGTTCTCGCAGCACAAGGCGCGTCGACCTGGTTTCTCAAAATAGAGCCATTAAATGCATCTTTACCCAATGTTGCAAGCAGTGTTTCGAGTTCATCAAACTTTTCCCATTGCAAGGGATGAATGCGGATCCCAGTATCGGCTCATCGGAATACGCTATCAACCTCTCGCCGCGGCCTCAGCGTGTCACTGAATGGCGAGCCAAGGTCGACATGTTTGCACGAGGAGGAGATACGTCGAGGTCAAAAGTGTATCAAGGAAAAAGAAAGTCCCCATTGAGACGGGCACTCATGGATGGACAATGGATGAAGATGGAGATTGTGGTTGAACAATGCCCCTGACCTCAGTCACTCTGCCACAGTCACTCCTCCTTTCACCTTCATATCTTTGCACGACTTCTCAGTGTTTTCACACCGAATCAATAGTGGCCACATAGAATGTCTGAATTTAGATTAGCTGGAAAAGTAATGACAAAAAATATCAATAAGTGTAGATAATGCAGCTGCAAAATGTCTTCATTGCCATGACTGTAATGGAAAGCCATTATCATTTTACTGCTGAATTCCCCAACCAATTGTAATTGCAATATTATAGGCTATTGCAGTACAGTTGTGATATTTCTTATTGAAGCAGCTTCTATATTTCAGGGGGGAAGAAAAAACAGTGAGATATTCCTAACCCACCCTGTTCGTAAAGGTAGGCACCTCTTACAAAACATGTTTCGACACAAACCTATGTGAAAGGAAGTTTTTTTCTTTTTTTTGGTGTTGTTTTTGCCCCGTCTCCCAGTGACATGTCCCAACCGAGGCCTCTGGTGCAATCTATCCTATTCAATCCGCATAGTGTTTCCTGGCTGCCACATTTTGTTTGCAGACGGCAAGGCTACAGTTCCTCAGCTTTTGTAAAGCATGTGCACGGAGATCAGCTCATATGTGTGTGTGTGTGTGTCTGTGTGTTTACAGTGGGTCGTGATGATAATTCCTGCCAGGCATCTCAGATATGCAGGTGTTTGTGCATGTTTGCTCACGAGCGCCTCACCCTTTCCATCGCCGCTTCCCTTGGAACGGGACATCCAACAAAAACAGTGTGTGTGTGGGGGACGGGGGGGCAAATATAAACACGGGGCGTACAGATTGATGAGTGTGAAGCCCTGTTATATAAGCCAGTGCTATTCAGCCAAGGGGGGAGTGTTTGGAGGTTGGCACAACACACTTGATGAAGGTGCTTGAGAGAGACGTGGAACACCGGCCGACTGTCAAAACACCTGGCATGTTGCAACATGCGGCATTTGCTCTTGAGTGTGTACGCATGGGCTTTCTATAGCACACTGTTCCAACTGTGTTGCAATGCTGATTTGAGCACAGGAGTGCAGCAATGAATGATATGCAAGGCTGCGGTTGCATGTTCCACTACCAAAACACGGAAGAACCAGAGCTCTTTCGACATCTTTTACATCTTTTAAATAGGCAGCGGACTAAGGAGTTTCTTCATCACAGGTGTAGCTAATAGTAATGGCCAGAAGGTTATTTTTACTTCTGCCAGGAGGATCATGCAATCGGTTGCGTGTGTGCCCGCGTGCCTCTCCACAGCTAATCTCGCATTCTGCTGCAGCAAACTGCATAATATTTGCCAAATTGTGGCTACATGCTGAAGGACCTCTCGTGGCTGTGGTGTCTCTCATTTATTCAAAACACCTTTTATGGCTTTTGTCTGCCTGCTGAATCCTCACTCATTAATCTTAATTGCCCCCTGGCATATCTAACGAAACTAACGAGTGCACAGGTAACGTAACTACTGAGTGCATAGCTCACAGAACTACCAGTACACACACTGCCGAGTACCTCTCGGTCGCTACTCTGCGACCAGAGGCTAGTGTGGGGAAAACGGTTTGCAAACGTTGTGTTTTGGGCTTACAGCTAAAGGAACTACCGGTACACACACTGCTGAGTACATCTCAGCCACTGCTATGCAGGCCAACGGCTTGATGTTTTTAATTTGTTTTTTGGCAAGATTGCATGAAATGTCTTATACGTTCTTTTTGAGTTTGTATGAAGTGTGTTTTACGAGGCCTTACAGCACATTAGTGGCTGGACGGGGGGTTAGCCAGTTGTGGGTTGTGTTCATTCAATCACACTAACAGCAGTGGTCGCTGCAGACACACCTGGCGGAGATCTGCACTCGACTGAATGCACCTTTCTAGTTTCTTTCAATTATTTCTCTGCCAATTAAAGCAGCTCATCAGAGACTGATGATGGAGTTGCTGTTAGTCTAATTAGTAGCCACAGGCCATGTTGGAGTCTCACTGCTCTGGCTATGGTAAGAGCTTGCATATGAGCAAGTAATCACAAGTCCAATCCTCTCAAGAATATCTCATTGCCTAACAAACTGTGCTGCAGTCGTTTTATAGCAAATTTATTGTTTGCACTTTATTTCAGTGTCTCTGGGAGTTTAAATACATTTGTCCGTTTGAGCTTAAAGTTGGCCTCCATTCAAAAGTCTGTTGTCACTTTACTTGGACTTTCTTCACTGTGCAAGATGACGTATGTGTGAAGTTTGACACTTGAAGTCCTTTTTCAGATTCATCTGCTGAAGGAGTAAAGATTCTCACACATAAGATGTTTCCACTGCAGGAACTTTTCCAGAGGGCCAAGATCCTTTCGAGGAACTTCAGAATCATGGGATTCATTTAGTTTAAATCGGAAAACAGATAAATGCTGACAGATAGCTTTAGTTTCAACTATCATACTCAGTTGATTCAGTATTGCCGGCAGTACATTTGTTCATGTTTGTAGTGGGCAAACATAGTGGACCCTGTGGACCCACCACCCGCAGGGATAAGCATCGGGGTCGGGTGCAATGCAGACCGGGCGGCGGGTCAGGCGGGAGGCCTGGGCGAGCCGATCGCCGGCAGCATAGACTAGCTCTAGGGATGTGGAACGTCACCTCGCTAGCGGGGAAAGAGCCAGAGCTGGTGCAGGAGGTGGAGTGGTACCAGCTAGATATAGTTGGACTCACCTCCACACACAGCGCTGGCTCTGGAACCAAGCTCCTGGAGAGGGGTTGGACTTTGTCCTTTTCCGGAGTTGCCCAGGGTGAGAGGCACCGGGCGGGAGTGGGGATAATCACGAGCCCCCGGCTGAGCGCTGCTGTGTTGGAGTTCTCCCCGGAGAACGAGAGGGTCGCCTCCATGCGCCTACGGGTTGCGGAGACTTTGTAATCGTGTCATTTGATTTGCGGCCGTATGTCTTGGACACTCGGGTGAAGAGAGGAGCAGAGCTGTCAACTGATCACCACCTGGTGGTGAGTTGGATCAGATGGCAGGGGAACCGGTTGGAAAGACCCGGCAAGCCCAAACATGTAGTGAGGGTGAACTGGGAATGTCTGGCGGAGGACCCTGTCCGGGAGGTCTTTAACTCCCACCTCCGGAAGAACTTCTCACACATCCCGAGGGAGGTTGGGGACATGGAATCCGAATGGACCATGTTCAAAGCCTCTATTGTGGACGCGGCCACTAGGAGCTGTGGCCGGAAGGTCACCGGTGCCTGTCGTGGCGGCAACCCGAGAACCCGGTGGTGGACACCGGAGGTGAGGGAAGCCGTCAAGCTGAAGAAGGAGACCTTCAAGGCCTGGTTGGCCCAGGGGTCTCCCGAAGCAGCTGACAGGTACCGGCAGGCCAGAAGGGCTGCAGCTGCGGTGGTCGCGAATGCTAAAACTCGGGCATGGGAGGAGTTCGGGGAGGCCATGGAGAAGGACTTTCGGTTGGCCTCAAGGAGGTTCTGGCAAACCATCCGACGACTCAGAAAGGGAAAGCAGGGCTTACCCCAGGCTGTTCTCAGCAGGGGGGGAACTGCTGACCCGGACAGGGGACATCGTTGGGCGGTGGAAAGAGCACTTTGAGGAACTCCTAAACCCGACCAACATGTCCTCTGAAGAGGAGGCAGCGCCTGAAGATCTAGGGGGAGGCTCACCCATATCCCAGGCAGAGGCCGCTGAGGTAGTCAAAAAGCTCCTCGGTGGCAAGGCTGAAAGCGCTGGACATAGTTGGGCTGTCCTGGCTGACACGCCTCTTCAATGTCGCATGGGGGTCGGGATCAGTGCCCATGGACTGGCAGACCGGGGTGGTGGTTCCCATTTTCAAAAAGGGGGACCGGAGAGTGTGCTCAAATTACCGGGGTAAGGGGGAAGGCTTATGCCAGGGTGCTGGAAAGGAGGCTCCGACCGTTTGTCGAACCTCAGATTCAAGAGGAGCAATGCGGATTCCGTCCCGGCCGTGGAACAGTGGACCAGCTCTTTACCCTCGCAAGACTACTGGAGGGGTTCTGGGAGTTTGCTTTTTGGATGGATGTCGTGGGCACATTTAGTCCACTCCTATACAGCCACACTTTAGTCTGTCTTTCATTTGCCTTCAGTTGTTATAATTTCCATTTCTTTATAGTTGCCAGGGCTGAGGGTTCTGCTGCTGTTGTCAAGCGCCGGCATCTGACAAATTATTAGTCTGATGCAATCTTAGTCTGTCTTAAAACATGTCGGTGGGGGGGGGGTCTTTATACCTTAATCCTAGTAATTTTCAACAGACGTCCATGTCCAAAGTTAAAAATAGAAACAAAGCGTGCATTCTTGCGTCCTTTCGCCCATCCTCCCCTGGACAGCGTGTTGCATCAAAAGCGTCGTCCCGCTTCACAGCAATGACACAGCACCATTTGGCCAGTAGATGTTTAACCATGTCCCAGGGCACCAGCTGGCACTCAAACACACTTCACATTTCCCTCCAAAGTGAGCCTCCCGTCCGCACTCCCGGGAGTGAAGAGGAGGGAGGTGGCTGCGAAGGGGGGTGGGGGGGGATCGAGGGCAGGAGCTGCGAGAGGAAGGGTGGGCTAACAGGCAAACACTAAAGGTTACCATCCCCATTTCACATCACATATCAAGGACACCAGTAATTACCGCATACAGCTGAGAGGTTCCGACACCAGCGTAGTGTATCTCTTCTATCTGACCTTGTGGTAGTCTGGCCTGAAACGCTAGAAGCTCACACTGGAAGGGTGACTACAGAGAGATAGAAACACTTGAAAATGACACTCACTAATTGCAATGCTCCCAAAGTGCATTGTGGCCTAATTGCATGTCAGGATGCGTCCAGTTTTCCTGTCCCTCCGGCGTGGCTGCTCAAGGAAATAGATTTCTCCCTGGATTTGATCCCATTGCCTCGGCGCAAACACGGCCCGCTCTCCTCACCTATTTTTTTTTTTTCTTGTCAATGTCACGAAGCATAATGCAAGTTAAAGACCCCACCAGTCATGTCAGTTGGCTTAAATGTACGTTGAAGGTCAGCTGGAAACACACATGAAGGATTAAGAGAAGAAAACAAGACGGAGGAAACACGGGGAAGAAATTCACAGAGCTTGTTAACATCCCTCTGTCGCTCGGTGTGCTGCGTGTGGCCGTGGCCGGAGAATGAATCGAGGATGTGTGAATTTCTCTGCTGGTCTGCTTTGTGGGTGGGCACGGGCGGGGAGCTGCGTGTGCTGGCTGGGCTAATGCGGAGCCAACCGGGAGAATCTGATCCCCGGTTTTGGAAGGCCAGGCGCATTGTATAAATTCCCGGATTAGGCGGCTGTAAAGGGTTGGGAATGTTAACTGTGCCGGTCAGCAGGCTCGGCCGGGATCAGCGCGCTTACTGAGAGGCTGGTCCGAGAGGCTGTCACCCGCCGATAGTGTGAGATGACATGACGCCCCGGCCGCGTCGCTCTCCGCTGAACCACATATCACACCTACGTACAGAAAGTCCCAAATAACTGTGCTTAAATCTGCCGCGGCTGTTAATTAATTCTCACAATATGTCAGCCGGCTGCGGGCTTGTGTGTGCTTTGACTGCTTTAGCTGAGAAGTGGGAGCTGTGTTGCAGAAAACCCAAGAAATAAACCTGCTCTTGTGCGACACCTTTGTGATATTGAACTAGATAAAGAGCACTCTCTCTCTCTCTCTCTCTGAATAAATGTTTCTAGAATGTGTTTACAGCCAAAGCTCAAAATAAGAACTCCAGCGATTGTAGCACACCTGCACTAAGAATAGCCATGATGCAAAGAGTGCAGCTGTGGCAGCGAGGATTGGGAAGTCTCCAACCGAGAAGGATCAATTAGGAAGTCGCTCAGGTACCCCACGCGCTGTCATGGCTTATTTGGGTTGTTGTTGCCACCGTCGTTGTTTTTATTGAGCCCCAGCCATTAGGTTGTGTTGGGGAAGAGATGGTGTTGTGCTCTACAACCCCCCCAAGGGAAGGCAGCCGTGTCTCCAGTCATTACGGGCTGTGTGTTTTGAGGTGAGTGGGCTGCTGTGTGTCTACACTCAGCTCTTCAGTCAGCGAAAAGCCACCAGCTCCCCCCACCCACCCCACCTCGCCCGCTCAGTCGGCGCTTCAGAGGGGAGGCTCGTGTCACTGCTCTCTGGGGCATTGCCCCGGCCCTGTTTGTCTGTCTGTTTACCTGTCGGCTCCAGTCTGCCAGCTCGTCTGTCCGTCTCTGTGTGTCACCTTGCCGCCATCACCGCACAGCCTCACGGTGTCTGTCCTGCCGCAAGGCTTCAAAAGGGCCTCCAGTTTGGGGTTCACGGCAGAGACACGTTCACACACCATACATTGATAGCGTCAACGTGTTGTGCTGAGTCGTACTCTGTGCTTGTTAGGGCGGCAGCGAAGGTGCCTATTAAAAAGGGGCTTTATTTCGTTTTAAGGGACTGCACGTTGTGCTCCACAGGGGCTTTGTGTGCTTGACTGTTATCACCATTAATAGTCAGTGGTGGAAAGTAACAAGTACATTTACTGCACATACTGCAGTTAAGTACAATTCTATGGAACTTGAGTATTTTCATTTTATGCTACCTTCACTATATTTTTGATGGAAATATTGTATGTTTTTTTTCTACATTTATTTGGCAATTCTAGTTACTTTGTAGATAAATAATTTACTGGTAAAAAACATAGCTTTCCATTCACTTGTCAATTTTGAGATTTTAGGCTATTTTGCTTCCATAATATGTCTTATGACAAGTCGAAAGAAAATATCCAAAATACACATTTAGGTGTTTACTACTCTGTTTGTTTACGTGAATAGATTTCTCCTAAATTCACCAAAAATGTGCGTTAGATGACGCCTCATTTACATATTTTAAAATAACACGTCAAACTTTTAATACAGAAAACAGTTGTCCTAATGTAAGTAATCAGCTGGCGAAGCTTTATGGTGATATTTGTGTACCCTATTCATCTGTAGTGTCTTCAACATGTATGTTATTTTACAATCCATATCTTTAAAGGTCGTTTTCTCAAAACAAGTTTTTTCTCAGACTCTGAGCCAGAAATCTCCACTTCAGTAGCACTTACATACAAAACAACTTTCCAGTATCATTCCTATCTATATTCTGAAGGCTTTTACTCAGGACTTTGTTTATATAGCATTCACAGTCTGATTTTTCAACATTTTATTCCTGAAAACATGGCCAAAATAGATTTGTGTATGGCTGTTGACAGTATTTTGTGATTTATGGAGTGATACAAAGAGTCTGTAAAAACCTTTAACTGTAATACGTCAACAAAATGAAACAATCATTTTTCATTGGAATCATCCAATGTTCAGATTTCTCTTCTGGAATGTATGCAAATGAGCCTGTATTTTATTAGATACTGCATGATTTGCATATTCAAACATATATAGAAAACCTGTAATACAAAAAAGAATTGTTAATGTTGGTAATCAACTGGGGAAGTTTCATGGTGATATCTATTAAATAATCTTTTACCCAATTCACCTATAGTGTGTCCCATTTTAAAAACCTACAATGAGCATATACAATTCATTGTTATACAGTAAATTAACCCACCAACAGTATAAATTGGGTGTGACTAGCTCCATTGCAGACTGCTGCAACATTATAATGCTGTTTTGTATGTGTTATCCCATTGTATAATATATAATAATGTAACACGTACAATTGTAAATACATTTTGCTGATAACTGTGATGAAATACTTCTGAATTGTGGTAAAATAACCTCAAGCAATATAAACATTTTGAGTTTTGATTAGCAGCAGTTGCAACATTTGCTATATTATTAGTCTTGGTGTCAGTGATAGTAAGATTGGCACTATTAGAGCTAACTCATTACCTGCCTCGCCTACCTTGTATATGAAAGAGGATCTAAATCATTACCTCTTGCAGGTTTAGAGAGGCAAGTCAGGCTTCACTCCGCATCAACGTCTACTTGACGAGTAATTAGGGCCATTAGTATGTACAGTTTGTACTCGGTGTATTTGTTTATGTCGGCGCTACTCCCTGGAGCCCGTGGCGGTGTGATGGTATAATTCACCACTCAGCCCGTTTCCGGGAAACTGCTGCTCCAAAACAACAAGTTTCATTGGAGAGCAGTCATGAGATATGAATGAGTCACTCTCAGCCGGGCAAAGGTATCTGCTGGAGGGGAGGAGGGGGGTGCGACAGAGAATCTCTAACAGTGATGATTATCATCTGATTGCTGCAGCGGCCACGTAAGCTATGACATAGTTGGCTCCAATGAGGAGTGAAACCTGCGCTGCGTGGGTCACCTTTTTAGATCAAAGTGTTCACTCAAGTGTTTTATAGAAAACCCATTATGTAAGCTTGGGAAAATGGACTTACAGGGTTTAAATGAAAGGGGGCTAACGTGGTAGCGATTATGCTGAAGAACACTCACAATGGAGCACAACAAAGGCAGTGGGTTACGAAGGGACACGAGGGGGTTTCGGGATAGGATTTCCTTTTGATAGGGAAAGAAAACACACACACAAAAAAAAGTTTGAGGAAAAGAGGGAGGGGAGGAACCTGTGAAAGGAAATGCCGATGACACACAGATCAAATAAATGACATAACCGTCCAAAGTTCAACTGCGGTCGTCTGGCAAGTGAGGTCATAGTGGGCAGGATTTGTTACTTTGGCAACAGCGGGGCCGTTAGCCTGCCCACTATCTGTGTCCTAATGTACAGACAGGCGCTGAGTCAACAAAGCCGGTGTTTGGAGTCAACCTTTAAAAGTCACGACCTTAGCGAAAAGGTGCAGTGGAGCTGATGCGTTTCCTATACTGCACAGACACCTAAAGTTCACACGCCGCATCAGGCGCTGCTGATCAGCACTCCTGACAAATACACGATTCAAATAAAGTAGCACCTCCCAATAAAGATTTTCCAAAGTTCATTCCCGACACGTTGCTTCAGTCTTATCCTGCATGTGGATTCGTACATGGAAGCCGGACCTTAACGTGATGACCGGAGGCTTTACTCATAGCTCAAAGTCTCACTTTAAGTCCGACTGTCATTCATTGCAAACTTAACCACGTGGAGGAAAAAGGTCCCCCTTCGTGTTCCTGTGAAAACATAAGCACTTTTCTCTTTTCCTATATCTCAGCAGGTGGAGTCGGATAACTTCATCCGAAACTGATCCGTGGCACAGATCTGCGGCAATGAAAGATGGATCGGAGTTTTGGATAGGTACGATAAGCAAGCAGTGGAGTCGTATTGTTCACAGTTATGTGGGGACAAAGACCCCCCTGGGCAGAAATCCTGCCTCCGGGGTCACTCTCTCTCTCTCTGTCTCTCTGAGAGACGCGTAAGATCAGATAGCACAGTGAGGGAGGTGACTGGCATTACAATGTAAAACATAGATTTGTTGTCAGATAGGAAACAAGCACACATACAAAAAAAACATTTGGTTCTTGAGGGAATTTATGTATCTAGCAGATCAATTCAGCCAGAGGGGAATCCATCATTGAGGTTGTCAAGATTGTGGGAAAAATCTGTGTATTTTATGCACCAGAAATCTGCTTACGAAACAAATGTTAAAAAAATTGGCTTCATGCCAGCTAAGACAACAATCACATCACTGTGACAGCAATGACTAACAGCTCATATGTCTGACTATGAAACTACGAGTCAGTGTTGACTCTATTCATGTGCGAGGAATGAGTCTGTGTGCTCTCCAGAACTGGGTGAGATGTGATCCTGTATAAGAGTCACATAATACCACATTCAGCTCAGCGCGTTCATGGTCATGGTAACCTGATCCCAACCTCCCCTCCTCTTTCTCTCCCTCACCCGAAAGTGTACAATGAATGCATCCCAGTTCCCTAATCAGCGGGTTGGGTGTGTGTGGGTGTTTTATACCATGGCCTGGATAAATACCACCCCCGAAAACACTCGGAGAGCGCTTGTTCCCACAGAGGTTGGGGCAGAAAATAATAAAAATACTTAACATTCCTGCACCCTGTATAATGGTGCTATAGCCTTTAGTGAAGAGCTGGCATCACTGGAGTGAAAAACAACTTTCAGCCCCTGAATGCACCACCCTGTGCGAAAACAATGACCGCTGAACTCTCCTGCAGGTTTTCCAGCACTTTTTTTTCAAAGATCTACACACTGAAATCTCTCCTTGCGTGACTGCAATGCTCAAACAAAGTGCCACTTGAAATCTTTCGCTGGCACAATGTGTTTCCGTATTTTTCTGAACGTGCACTTGGAGGGAGTGAATGCAGCTCAGTGTGGTGGTGGGGGGGGGGCTACATGTGGTCACTGTTTGTTGTTCCAGAAATTACTATTTGCTTCATTGGTACAGAGAGACTCCTGAGGGCAACCAGAGCGTCACCGTAGATAAGGGAAACTGACTTGCTTTTCACTTGAGTGATAACCTCAAGGCCACATGACACAGCCAGCATGCTCGCTGGTGATTCACTGTTGTCAAAACACCACCAGCGCACACATGGTTACACACACTTAAAGTGCATTACAGTGCATTTTGAATGCTTCCAGACTGACATTGCTCATTTACACTTTTTGTAAAAACAGTAGACAGCAGAACAAAGAGCGTTTCCATGGTAATTTCATTCTAAATCCCAAATTTGCTTTGATTTCATTATTGTTTCATTGCATTTTTGACAGTTTAAAGCCACTATATGTGTTTAAAATCCTATGAAGCTGAAGTTTTCAGTATGTTCTACTAGCTTTCCAATCATTTGATGGCTTCCTGGTGTTTAATATGCTAACCTCAGCATATTCAAATTGATGCATTCAAAAAGGTCAGTGTTGATTAATATGGGATTAACATGAACTGTCCCGAGTCCCCTATTAATAAACAAACACAAACTAATAATGACATTCTTTAAGGGTAAATAGCCGGCCTTGTCTACCTGAACCACAGAAGATGCATTTTATCGCAGGTTTCTCACTGCGTGTGTGTGCGTGTGCGTGTGTGGAGCGGTGATCAGGGAAGAAACCTCCATCATACCAGAGGTAGACAATATTGATTTCCACCCCAATATATCCGCAAACTGATATATCGGTCTGTTCTGAATGCAGGCGCACAAACCAATTCACAAACCTCCATCACGACAGCGCCCTGACTGATTGCTGTGTCCCATGCATGTCCGCTCAGACACACGTAGCCAAAACACACACACACAGGGCCCACTCTTCGTCCTCAAGGTCAAGAGCTGGTGGGAGGCAGAGGCTCCTCGTTGACGGCCTGATGGAGCTGACACCGCGCGACCCATTGTGCACACATGTTGATCTGTCCCCAGACGTGGCCTGACAGCGGCACATAAGGCCGACGTTGCACTAAACCATCAATGCATTTCAATGAGGGGATCTCACCATTTATGTTTGTGTGTGTGTGTTGGGGGGGGGAGGGGACAAGTTGTGTAGCGAGTGGGGGCTTGTAACAAAGCTAAACACATCTGCAGGCTGGACAAGCCTCGGCCCCGTGGAGTATGTAATCCAAAACCAGGCCAATGATTATCTCCCCTCTCCGTGAGCGCTGACTCAATTCTGATTTATGATTGGAATGAATATTGATTTTCCAGGAGCTCTCCCCCCCCCCCCCTCTTCGCGCTTCCCATCCATTTCTCCTTTTAACAAAAGAGTGAATGATGTATGTGCATTGATTTCCAATCAATTATTTTTATTCTCATTTTATTTAAGCTTGGACAAATTTTCAGCGGCACCCGTGGAGAGCGTTGCATCTCTATCAATAGTGCTGTGCCTCATTACTAACTGGCCCTCTGATGGTGAGCAGGGAAATAATGAGGCGACGTTTATTTCTGAGTCCGTCATGTCCGCTTGAACATTGTTGGGCCATAAATCTGTCTCTGCTCCATTTCTATGACACTGACAAACAAATGAAATAAATGAACATGTTGTGTGCTCTCTTGTTATGTACCATCAGTTCTATTATGTGATTATTTTTTTTTTTTCTAATGATATTTGATCAAAACTCATCAGGGTCATTTTAACTTTGGGCCTCTGTATTGCAAACTGGAGGTGTGGCGTTTGACAGAAGAATGGCGGTGAGGGCTTAAAGGGAGTTGCATAATGGAAAATTTCAAATTCAGCGTTTTCAGAGGATGACTTATACAATTAAAAAAGATCACTCAGATTCTTATTTTTCTCTTTTATTCAAATCTGCCTCTTACAAGAACCTTAATGTTACGAGAGTGAAATGCTAATGAATTAATACATTGCTGGCCTTCCCCTTGCTGTGTCCAAATTGGTTCCCTTCACATAACATCTGCTAACATCTGTCCAGTCATAGTCCTGAAATGTTACGGCCTTCTGTTGAAGCAAGACCGGAGAAAATATAGAGTCCTAGTATGTTTGAAGAGAGTGAATATTTTCTCAATTTGATTAGTCTTTGTTCTGTCAGAAAGAGTGAACAATGTTCATTATTTCCCAGGTTTCCAAGGTGATGTCTTCAGTTTGCTAGACCAGCAGTCCAAAACCCAAAGATATTCACTTCACCGTCATGTGAGATAAATAAAAGCAACAAGACCTGTCAAATGTGTAGCATTACACATTTTAAACCCAAATTATTAACTGATTATCAAAATAGTGATTCTATTCTAAAAATTCTAAAAAATTCTAAAAATTCTAAAAATTCTAAAAATTCTAAAAAACGAAGTCTGCTAATCATTCCAGTTCAAGCTTCCGCATAAGGTCCAAGGAGGACGATGAACATTACGCTGGGGAGCGGCCATAGTCTACTCCCGATACGCATTATAGAAAACCATACAAGAGTGGGTCTCCAGCGCTCCCAGGTCATCCAGAAAAACCCCTTGGAACAACTCACTAATTGAGCTGACAGTGATGCATTAAAATGGGTCATCCTGGAATTGCTCCTTCCCGTGGCTACTGGCTGGGCCGGGATTACATAACGATGATAAAGCTGCGGACCTGGCCCTCCGAGATAAAAGCTGCCGCGCAGGACCCCGCGCATTCTCTAAATGCTCCCGTCTCAGAAGCCTTCTGAAGGAAGTGGTTACCGAAGAGCTGCCCACTAATGCTCCAGCGGGACCCGACGGTGTACTCTGTTATTCATCAAACGCGGACAGTGTAAGCCGTGGAAACGCATGAATAATGAGTGGCTGTGTTTATCGCGCAATGACGAGCCGCGCACTCTCTGACGTCACGTGAGGTGACAAAAGAAGTTTTTTAGCAGCGCTTGGAAATGGACAGTAAATTTTGACTCTTCAAAGTAAAGCGTCCACTCGGCCCTGAGGGGGAGGGGAGGGGGGGGGACATAATGAATAGCCCCATTAGGAACATAAAAGCAAAGGCGGATTCCTTTGTAGGGCTACTGAGGCCTGCTCCAGGCTTCCCAAGGCGTCCCATCGTCATATGACTAAATCAGATGCTCTGGGTGACAAATACGGCCTCACAGCTGAGAGCGGCACAAAGGACGCTCAGTTGTCTACTCGGCAAGGCATGCAGAAAATACTGCCGCTTGGAAGACAATGTGTCTCCTGTGTGGAGACGTCGTTTGTCTCATTGTGCGATGCCGTGCCGCGTCGTGGTGCGACCGACTGCTGTGTGTGTGTGTGTGTTTGTGTGTGTGAGAACTTATGGAATAGCTGCAGGAAGAGACGACTTCTGTGGCACGCTTCTTTCTGCAAGGAGGAAATGATAAGAATAAGTCGGGATGACGTAACGTCGTTGCCAAATGGTGGAATGTGACCGGAATGAAGAGTGATTCATGAGGGAATGCAGCTGGTTTCGCCAGACAATAGTGGAATTATGGAAGTGCTAATTTAGCTCTACTGTCATTTTGTTTCCGTGTTTACTTCTGTGATGAATGTCAAAGACTCAAATTCCAACTTTAACCACTTTGGACACAAAAATTCACCAGCTTTATGTATGTTTTCATTTCATAACCTCGTGGTTCCAAACTTCTGTGTCCAGACCTTCCCTAAAGGACACATAACTGTTTATATCTGACTTTTCTTTATTTTTGTATTGTTGTTGTGAAATAGTGGATACTTTAATCTCTAAAAATACAAACTACATATACAACGCATTACGCATGTATTTTCGGTAGAAAATCGCCTGTACTAACGCTACTCGAACAATATCTATAAACTGGTTTAAACCCCAAATTAGCATTAGATAAAAATGGGTGCATGGTCAGATAAGTTACAGAATGAGAAATCAAGAATCTAAATATCAAAGGATGGAGTAAATACTGTGTTCACAAGGCCCGCAAGCTAAATAATATAGAACGGTTTGAGAAGAAGCAGAAGTACTAAATGTCAAACTGATCGACTAAATGATGATAATGATGATAATCTTTTTGTATGTTAAAACACAAATCGATATAAACATTGTAAGAAAACAGAAACGTTGCAGTGTATAGAATCAGAAATGTGTGATCTTGTGCTCGGAAGTATGGAAATCAATTTGAGAAGGAAACATCACTTTTAAAGCTCATATCAACCATATCAACACTACTGCTGGGTCACAAGTTGGTTTATTATGACAACGCATTGGGTGAAACTGCTGCTAAACAGCACATGTGGTTACTCTGATCTCAAAAAAATGTGTGTGTGGGTTGGGGGGGTAACTGAGTGTTTCTTCCATGTACTGTAATAACTAAGCAAAGGTAAAACAAATTCTTTAACTTTAGGGAACCACTTCGAACATTCATTCCGCCGCTCTCTCTTTTTAAGTGCAAATTAGATGATAAAAGCTTTTCAAACTAATGACGGAGAGCAACTTCTCAGTGTTTTTTAAAGCAGAAGTCTCTCGTTGTGTATTGATTCAGTGGCAGAGGAGAAGTGAGGACGAACGCTTCCTGTAAGCTCGTGCGTGAGCCGATAACACAATAAGTGCACTGCCATCCATTAGTCACCACTTTGTGTCCCAAGACATGTGTTCACTCTCAGTGGCCTGATGTCAACACATGCACTGCGCCACCATTACAGCCTGGGTGAACCCATCTCCTTAAACAGCAGTGTTGCAAGTACTACTTGTGACAAAGTTACACGGAGAGCGAGTGGGAGAGAGACAGATGTTTTCCACTGAACGGGAGCGAAACCCGTCCGGCTCACATGCGCTGTCTGTGGCGAAACACGTCGCAGACAGAGAAGGACTACTCTGGGAGAGAGAGCTTTATATACATGCCTAAAAATAACCAGCCAATCGGCGGCGAGAGGCTGGGAGTCAAACGGGCCAATTAAAACGCAGAGAAAACCAAATTAACTCGGAGGCCGGCCGCGATTGGCCGACCGTGATATCATTTGCGAGCCTTTACGCTGCGCGCCGCTGATTGGCTGACAACCCTCGCAGGCGTAATCCTGCCGTGGAGTAGGGGCGGGCGGGAGGGGGAGGGGAAGGGGAAGGGGGGTGAAGGGGGCGGGCTTCGGGGGGGTTTGAATAGGGAAGTTTGCAGAGCGCAGTTGTTCACCATCCAGTCCGGCGCAGTGTTTGCAAACACCTTGAACGTCAGAGAGAGACGAAGGGGGGGAAAACCGACGGACGATCGGCTGCTACACTGCTGCTGAAAACAAGCGCCTCTTCGTTTGCATCGCAGGGGACCGCTGTTATTCCTTCTACTGGGTCTAATTTTTTTTCTCCTTCTACCTGAAAAACACATTTAACTGCAGCTATATTGCATTGTTTTTTTTTTGTTTTAACTAAGCTCTGGAAAAAAAAAATATGGATGTTCTACCCATGTGCAGCATCTTTCAGGAACTTCAAATAGTTCACGACACGGGCTATTTCTCAGCCTTACCGTCACTGGAGGAGTACTGGCAGCAGGTGAATATACATATACACATCAACTGTTTTCTTCTTACGGTCGCTGTTTGAGCTTGTGTGGAAAAGCGGAACGGAGAGACGTTTGCTTTGCTAGATTACACCGCGGCGTTTAGTGCGCTCGAGAAGTTCAGCTCCTCATCCCCACATCGTAACGGCTGTAAACACACAAGGCGCCCCGGTGCTTAGGCGGCTTAGACGTGCTGTTTTTTTTTTCTCACGGTCCAGCGTCGTTATGAAGTTTTCTGGCAGCCTGAAGTGGATCAGTGTGTCAGTCTGACAGCTGGAGTCGAGGCTGTGCTGCGCCAAGATGAGTGGGGACAGCGCAACAGCGGCGTGCTTGGTGCTTCTTTATTTTTTTGGGGTATTTTTTTTATTTTGACACGCTCTTCTATATTTTGAGCATGACTTCTTCGTTTCCTCACAGCGGGTTGTCTCAGGGCATGTGAGCTGGTGTCACCGCTAACGCTGCAGCCGCGGTGGGAGGAGGAAGTAGAATTTCAAATCAGTCAGCAGTTGATTCCAAATCAGAAGTAGCGCGTTGGCTCAGGATCAGCTCTGTCATTTTCAAAAAAAAAAAAATGTATCTTCCTTTTTTTTCTTTGATTTCGTCAGTTTTGGCACTGTTTGAAAACTGCGTTATAAACTTTAAAAATGGGATTCAGTGTTTCAGCCCCATAATGATTTTAAACGACATCCTCACCCTTATTCTACATTTATTTTCCTTTTTGTTGTCACATTGGTTTAAATCATCCATTTGCATCGTCCTCTTATTTGAACGAGCTCCACAACATGACACTGTATCAATGTCAGCCATGGCCAAAGTCCTGCTCGAGGCACTAGCACAGCTGGAGAGTACAGTGTCAGGCTGCAGAAGCCTGGAGGGAGTATGTCTTCAACATCTGCCCAGTCAAACCTGCTGTCTCTGGAGCAGCCTCTAATGAACGGCCCTTGCTCGCTTCTTTTTTTTGTCAACTTAAAAGTCCTCTTCACCCAATTGTGAAGCGGAGTGTCTTTTTCTCTTTTTTTTGTGGCCGTCAGACAGGATGTGTGATTGCATGGCAGAGGTTTCGCATGAGTAAAAAACATCTGAATGGCTCATGTCGGAGGGGAGGAGGGAGGGGGAGAGTTGAGCGGCTTCCTTAAAAGGACTCTAGATTTGTTGAGTGAGTCATTGGAGTGCTGAAATGACAATGCACGTTTTTAAGTGTTGGGTTCAGGTGCAGCAGAGTTCAGGAGGGGGGGGCGGGGATTCAAGGACATGACGTGAAGCAGGAAGGCTGGTTTTGTGTGTTGGGATGTTGCTTTTTCACCCAAATCCCAAATATTGGTGTACAGTCGTGTGTGTGTGTGTGTGTGTGTGTGTGTGTACGATGCACACATGCAGCAGGTTCTTGCATTTGAGCAGCTGGAACCAACACATATTTGGCATTGTTCTTGATAAATCGATTAAATTCCTTTCGATCCATGCCTCGTCACAGCTGTGTTGTCGTCACAGCCACGAGCCTGAAATGTGCAGTGTAGCTACCGTTTCCTGGTTAATGTATCCTGCTACGAACGTTACAACGCAAAAGGCTTTATTTATTTATTTTTTCAGGGGGGTGTGTGTATGTGCACATGACTCATTTAAAAGGATTTCCCACACTGAAGCTTTTTTGCTGGTTCTGAAGGAACCTCCTCCCCCTCTCTCTCTCTCTCTCTTTCTCTCAGTGCTGCAGTTGTAGTTGACTTATTCTGACTGTTTTCTCTCTCGTACCACCAGACATGCTTGGAGTTGGAGCGCTATCTGCAGAGCGAGCCCTACGTCTCCACGTCCGAACTCAAGTTCGACAGCCAGGGGGACCTCTGGAGCAAGTTGATCTTGGCCTGCGGGGACAAGGACAAGGCCAAGGCCGACCCCAAGCTGCCCGCGGCCCACGAGGAGGACAATCAGGACAGCCAAATCTTGGACACCAACAGCGTGAATTCGGATGCCAGCAGCGAAGCGTCGGACAGTTCTGAGGAGCTCTCGCCCACGCACAGCTTTACCTCCAACCCCCTGGGCTCCGTCCTGGTCGGCTCTGGACCTTTTAGCCCCTCCGTCATAAGCACACCCCCATCCTCTCCGGAGGCCACCTCGGAGGCCGGCGGCGTGACCGGCGGCTGGGTCGCCGCCGAGTTGCACTTGCCGGTCAAAATCCGGAGCGGCGGGGCAGCGAAGGGCGCGGAAAAGACGGGACTCATGTGCGGGGAAGCGTCCCCGGACGGCAGGAGGCGGGTACACAGGTGTCAGTTCAACGGGTGTCGCAAGGTTTACACGAAGAGCTCCCACCTAAAAGCACACCAGCGCACTCATACGGGTGAGTTTTTCCAAAGCACCCGTCAGACCCACGTGTGATGTGTGTAAACAGAAAGAGTCTTCTCTGCTGAGCTCAAGCAAAAGCAACGCATTCATAGAGTTAAAGAAAACCTCACTTATTACGGTGTGAAAGAGCGGAAGTGCTCTTAATTCAGTCACCCAACCATTGTGTAATGTAATTAAAGGTCCACATTGCATGATGTCCTCAGCTGGAGCGCTGTGGGTATTAGCTCTGCATGGCTGGATACCTAAACTGTGACCTAATCTATCTGGAATGTGAGGGAGGGAGGGAGGGAGGGAGGGAGGGAGCAAGGGGGGTGGGGGGGTTGCACATGGGAGATAAAAGGACTTGAAAGCAGATTGAGTTTCACCATGGGAAAGGGGTGAATGGGCGGGGAGCCAGGGGCCACGGAGTTGGAAGGGCGTCGAGTGGTCATTTGAGCGTCTCTTTATTTTTGATTAGCGGCGTGAAATTGCACGTGCGGCTTTTTTCTTTTTCTTTTTTCTTTTTTTATCTTTTTGATGTAGGACCCATCACAGCATCGCTCTTAGCATTCTAAGCAGGTGTCCAGGTTGCATGTGAACACGGCAGCTGATCCAACAGGTTCGGTGGAATCTTGAGTGATTTGTCAGTGACTTGTGTCATCTGGCCTGCCCCCCATAACCCCCCACCCCACACACAGGGGTGATTGATCTGAATGCATTTGAATGACAAATCCAATTTCAGCCTCAGTAGGAAAACTGTGTGTGTGTGTGTGTGTGCGTGCGTTTTTTGGACTAATCACCCCCTCCTTGTTGCTTCTGCAGGTGAGAAACCGTACAGGTGTTCGTGGGAGGGCTGCGTGTGGCGGTTTGCACGAAGCGACGAGTTGACCAGACACTTCAGAAAGCACACCGGGGCTAAGCCATTCAAATGCAGTCACTGTGACAGGTAAGGCTGCTCCTACATCCACGCAAACCGAAGCGTGCAGGCATGACACCCGTTACTGTAGATGTGCTCTACTTTTATTTTTTTACTTGCATCATACAGATAATGATGCATGTCCTTTTAATGATGGGATGCACTGATGGATTTGATTCAGGTAGCTAAAAACAAATGTACTAAAGATCAATCAGGAGGTCATTTGGAGTTAATCAGCCTTTTTCTCAGTGGAATGTGATGGTTCAGTTATTACCTCGCATGACATTATACGAAGCCCGTAATCTTTTGGACTGATCGCTCTCAAGTTCTTACCTTCAGAAGAAGCGCTGTCGCACAAAGCTTGTTACTTTCATTCCCTGCAAACGCGTCTCGCTCCCCTGCGGTCCATCTTTGCGTTGTCACTGACTTCCCCCTCTCTCTTCTCCTCAGATGTTTCTCCAGGTCTGACCATCTTGCCCTTCACATGAAGAGGCACGTCTAGAGCGGGTCGAGCTCCAACCAACAGCGACGGGGGTGAAAAGTTGTTGTAAAAAGGAGAGAGAAAGAGAGCGAGAGAGAGAGAGGGAGGAAAAAAACAAAAAAAACGCCGTCTCCCGACCAGTCTCTTGGTTGAACTGTCCCAGGGCAGAGTGGCGGGGAGTGTGTTCCAGCCAAAGCATGCCGTTTTGCACCATACTGAAACCCAGTGCCTCCGGGACCTGTCTTTGGAGAAAGGGCGCTCTGAAGGTTGTCTGTTGCGACTTAAAAACAAAAAAGGACAAAATCACGGACGACGGGGGGTGGGGGGGGGGAAGAAACCTTTTTGCTTGAGAAGGACGTACAACTCAGACACATAAAAAAACAAAAAAAAGACAAAAAAAAACCAAACAAAGAGTGAGAATGATTTGTATGTATGGTGCATGATGTTTTGGGGGGAGGGGGGTGGGGACATTCCCGGACAGCAGATACACTGGTACTTTACAAAAACTGTCTGAGGTAAGCATGTGTGCACTGTGAATGTCTGAGATTGGCTGACCGGCCCCCCCCCCCCCCCCCCCCACTCCCTTGGGAGGACAGGAGGCGAGATGGGGTTGATGGATGGATGGATGGATGGATGGACGGTGCGGGGCTGGTACCAATGTTGCTGTGGACTGAATGGGTTTCTGGGGGGAAACATTCCATTGGTGTTTCCCCGGTGGCAGCGTGAGGACGGGGCAGGGTGGAGGTTCCTGCCTGTCTTGTCTGGCACCCAGACTGTATGGGGGGGGGGTTTGGGGCGGAGAGGGGGGTTCTCTGGAGCTTTTTGAGGCCTTGGGTTTGACCCGAGAGAAGGTGGACCTGTCCCCCTTCTGGTCAGTGACCCAGAGACCACAAGCCCCCTCCTCCTTGGTCACTGTATGACAGAAGCTTTTTTTTGGTGTTTTTTGGTGCAGCTACTAAATGTGCAATGTGTTATGTAGCCTGGTTTCTTTTTTTTACAAGCTACGAAGCTCATTTGTAGTCCAATTGTATAAGCTGTGTGCTTAGAGGTATAACACAACTATACTATAACGTCAGTATCATAGACAGGTGTTGCATGGTTCTAGGGTTTGTTCATTTCATGTTTCCACTGTAATCAGGACTGCAAATAGTTTCAAGAAAAGTGCAGCTAAAGTGCGGACGGTTAAATGTTACAATATATTGTACATAAAGCCTTGATGATTTCCTCTTCTCTTTTTTTTCTTCACAACCTCACCCGTTTCATTCAGTTCTTTTCATCTGGCTGGAGATTTCACCCACTGCTTCCTCATTTTCTCACTCATCCTATGCCTTGAGGAGTAACTTTGATTTTTTTTTTTTTGTACTTTCTTTTCTATCTAATAATGCACTGTTGACCTTAATGGTGCCTTATGCAAGTGACTCAACCCTGTTGCAGCAGTGGGTTGTTTTTTCCCTCCCAGGGGAAGTCACATTTGTCGTATGGGTGATTTGAAAAGCTTGATCAAGGCTCAGTTCCACGTTAAGTCGCACCTCTTTGTGTTTAGTGGCCGGTGTCCGCAATCTATCCTGTCGGTTGATGGTGATGTTTTGTTTTTTTTTTGGGGGGGGGGGAAGCACCTTTTTCGCAGTCGTCTTTGAGTCAGCACCAGTTCAGTTTGCAGACATCACATTGAATTCAGTCGGAACATGTGAATCAGACGAACGCTGTATGTTTAGAGCACTTAACTTCACTTATTAAAGGCGTTGTCATTGCACGTGCTACTGTGTAGTATGTACTTGAGTCCATCACACTCTGCTCCGAAGTACGAACAAACTAGACTCTTCATACAGGGCTGCTGTCCCTCCAACACCATTGTCTCCTCTCATGCCCCCCCCCCCCCCCACACACACACACACACACACACTCACACATCCCTGCGAGTGGGACTGAAGAAAACTCTAAAGATTTATTGTAATTAACAGGCTGCAGTCGGACAGGCCTCGCCTTGTACTGCCTCTCGGTAATGAATTGCTAAAGGCTTTGTTGGCATGGAATCTGTCACAGACTGCTGACTGTGTAGGTTGGTTATTGACCCTGTCTGGGGAGCGTTGTTTTAGCCGAGCTGCAACAGTATTATGAAAAACACAGGATGGGGGGGGGGCTCTCAGTAGGAGATCAAAGGGTGACGATGCACATGGAAGATTTGACCCAAAAAAGAAAAAAAAGCCCATGACCATATTTCCCTTAGAGATGGATCTGTGGGGTCATATTTACTACTGTTTCAGGTTCAAGCGATCTGTGCCACCCGCTCTAGATCAGAGATCACCGTTGCATTCTTAAATATTTCAGATCAGACGGGATGAGTACAAACTTAAAAACTGCTGTCCACGATACATTTGGGAGCGCTGGCAGCATCTTTAGTGGGCAAAGGAGAGGAACGTCCATTGTGCGGATGATTTTTAAAAAAAAAAAAACAAAAAAAAAAAAAAACCCGGCAGCCAATACTGTTCTGGTGGTAATTGAGCCTTGATTAAGCCCAGTGTTTGCTCGCATCTTTCATCAATGCTTTCATCCCACACTACCCCAACATCTTCCGTCTCTCTCACACGCACACACAGCTCTTTGTTCTCAACTGAATATTTGTATAAAAATGGAAAAAAAAAAAAAATATTTGTAAAATTGTTATGTTTATGCTTTATGAAATTTTTATTTGAAATTGTTTTGCAAAATTGTTATATTTCTGTATGAATGTATTTTTTATTGGAATAAGAAATTCTTATCTGACTTTGGCTTGCTCCCTTCTTCTCATTTAGTTGATTCTCCTCATTATTGTTAAATCTTTTTTTGTTTTTTGTTTTTTTTGTGTTTTTTCTTTGCCAGTAGAGGTTTGCACTAGGGACAACACATCTGACATTTTGAATTTGTCCCTTTTAAAAACAGTACTGTTTTTCCACTTGGCGCAGTATAAATACCTTGTTAAACAGTCTCTCTACGTGGCCTCACCTCTTCCTGACATGTAAATACCAGAATGAAAATATCCTCCTCCCATGAGCAAATTACATCTTTGCAGAAACTGGAAAAAACTGACTCACCTCGATCCCAGTGGCAAACACGCAGAACTTTTTCTTTTTTTTCCTCCCCAAACACCCCCTAGAAAAGTTTCGCTGATTTCGGCTCCAAAAGCGACGGACTGCTCACTCCTTAGAGCTAGCTAGCTCTCATCAAAGCAGCATAAATAATTTATCTCCATCTTTCACAGCCCATGGCATTTAATTAGAGAGCAGCTTTTATACATTTGTTAGATAATTACTCCACTTGACACAGATAATGATACAAAACAGCAGTGGATAAACCAAAGAGCCGAGTTTAAGTCACAAACTAACAAGAAAATGGGATTTTAAAAAAACAAAAAACAACTTCCTTCTTCTTTCTCGCCGCTCCCCCTGCTTATGTTGATGACCTAGAATGGGCAGGCAACTTATTAGCTCCTCTGATTTTCAGTAAAAGGCCTGTGGTTTATAAATGAAGCTTTGCCTGCAGTTGGTAATTAAGCTCACTCTGGAGAACCTCCCTGCTTTTGGAGTGGCAATGAGTGTTGCTTTTGCCTCAAATGCTGCAGCTCCTTGATCTCTCAAAACTGCTGCCCCACATGATTTCCCAACTTCAAATCTACCTGTGATGCATAATGCGAAGCTGAGGAGCAACACGACCGGCAAACTACCCACTTGACTTGCACGTGGGAGAAAAAAATAATGGAGGCTCAGATTCTTGTTTTTCACCTCCTAAAGGAGACCGGCACATGTTGCATTTAATCTCCGTGCAGCGGACTCTCATCCTGGCTATAGAAGTGGAGCATCCTCTTGCGAAGTGGACCGCGGTGGATGAAGTTTCTCGTAAATGGGGCGCTAAGATTGCACGATTTGCTTTGATGTGTCCAGACTGCAAATCCGCCACATGCTTTCCCACATCGATATTGTAACACAGCCTGAAACCCAAAGGATTATGGGGAACAATTCATCACTTTTAGATGTCATACATCTGCTCTTAATGTCCCGTGGGAGCGCATAAGGTCTAGGGTTTGTGTCCTGTGGCAATTTCACAGTTTGGAACGGTCTATTTAATGGATGACCAGTGGTGGAAAGTAAATACATTTATTCAAGTAGCCTTAAATACATGGTACCAAAAAGTAATTTCCCCTATAAACTTTCATGGTTTGATTTAACTACCTGTTTGGGAACCGAAGATGTAAAATGATATGATTTGATTTGAGCTGTATGTGATTTATCTGGTGACCCTTCCTCTGGACTAATCTACTGAACTGTCCATACAGCTCCACCAACAGTAAAATACTGCAGTATTAATCTAATGTCATATTTGATGACCAATATGCAGTAGTTTTATGGTACTTTGACTTTGGATACTCTAAGTACATTTTGCTATACTTTTGCGCCTTTTCTCAAAGTAGCAATCCAGATTTTCATGAACTCAAACCTCATTTTATGGTCGGCATTTTTTTTTCAATGTATTGGCATTCAATAATTCCCTGTCTGTACAGTAGTTTTGTATTGATAGTGGCGGACTCCGCCATTCCCTTCAACATGAGCGATTCACAGGAAATGATGCAATCCAGTCTCTCACTCACTTTGGGGCAGACGTGACCCCTTGGTTGTGATCCACTGGATTGAACTACCTAGCTGTACGGCGTGTGTTGTCTTTTTTTCACAAGGTTGGAAGTTCGGTCCTCGCGCTCCGCATGTTTGCATGCCGAAGTTTCTTTTTAGCAAGACACTGAACCCCAGCTTGCACCTTGCATGGCGGCTCCACCGCCATCAGTGTATGTGTAATGAGAGGAAAATTGTAAAGCACTTTACCCAGTAAAGTAGATCCATTTACCATATAAAGTAGTGAAACTGGCTCCACCAGCTGCGGCTTACAACAATCACTATTAGCAATCTACTTATGTCATATATCAAATATCACTAAGAGGGGCTGTTTTTCTGCAGTAGGACGACTTTGATTTTTGATACGTTGCTGCCAATACTTATTTCTATGAATCCAGGAGACCTTTACTCATAAGAGCATTCTTATATAGCAGTATTGCTACTATTACTGAAGTAATGAAGTAATCCCCGGGCGCCTGTCATTGCTCCCTATAAAACAGGGATTGGTCAAATGCAGAGACAAATTTCCCCCTTAACGGGATCAATATAGTATAATAAATTTTAAAAAAATTATATAAATTAAAAATTAAATTAAAAGTGGAAGAAGTAATGTGACTACTTCTTCCACCATTGGCAGCAAGGCTGAATTAACTGACGTCTGGATCCCAGACTCAAAAGGCCTGTAGAGGCTTGTGTTATTTGATTAAATGCAAATTTGTCAGAAAAATGCACCACCCAATGGCAACTGAAGTGACAGAGGCCCTAATAGATCCCAGCCTCGTCGGCACTGATCTCAACGCGGGCATTATTCTTGACACGAATAGAGCTTTAAATCCCAGTGTTTAAAGTGGGGACAGTGTATTTGAAAGGCATATGAATTTTCCTGTGATATACTGAGCTGGCCACACTGAAGAACGTCCTGCGTCCTATCAGTGAATCTCAATGAACGTGACTATCTCTCGCCACATAATTGCAAAGGGATTACTGTTTTTATCATTTCCTTTCAAGCGGAAGGCCTTCCAATTGTGGATGGTAAAATAAATCATTATCCAAAATTGCTGTGAAATAACAGGCGTGCTGCAGGAGTGAGAGATGTCTCCGACTGGTGTGTGTCTCTCACACACACACACACACACACACACACAGGAAAATGAACTGTGATGGAGGCACACAGTGAGTTAAATGAGGGGAAATAATAAGGAAAGAGGTGGTTATCAGGCTCTGAGCGTGCCTCATTCAGCCAGCCAGACTGCAAGTCATCACATATGCAGACTTTACTCAAAGCTCCAGCGTCAGGGCTTTCTCTCCCCTCTCTCCCCCCCTCTCTGTTAATGGAGTCTATTAGGACTTGGCTTGTAGGGGAAATAGGACTGAAATCAGAGGTCAATGACCCTCCTTTATGTTCCTGGCTCGCGAGCACCGCAGCCACAGTCACCGCCTCGGTGCCGTAATCATCACCACCACCACCACCACCATCATCATCATCATCATCATCAATGCTTTCTGCCTCTTCTACATTGTGAGTCCCATTTCAATCCTCACTGTCATCATCAAAACCACAAGTATCATCAGTGCTATTGTTATCCTCCTCCTCCTCCTCCTTGGATTCTCCCCCTGAATAATGCATAAATCGTTAAACGAAGCCCCGTAGTAAATTAGACTCTACACCTAATTACCATGTTGCAATTAGCAGAAGAAATGAGAGAGGATCCAAAAGACATTGCCCACAACAAAGTGAGCCAGATTAGTTGTTACTTTTTTTCTGTTCTGTTTTGTTTGGTGTTTAAGCTTTAGAAATAAAAAAAGAGCTGCGGCTCTAGTTTGTCTTTCAGCACAGATTAATTTCTGAAGTAAACTGTAAGAGCGTCAGTTCTTTTGAAAAACCGAGATGCAATCCTCAGAGGGAGCCCAACTCAACCCCGAAAGCAGCTCCGCCAAAGATTTTGTGGGTGAGACACTGTAGCAGCCTGCAGGAGATAGGAGGTGGGGGTGTCACTGAGCATGACCTTGTCGCAGAACTCGCGGTGAACCGGCGAACACGTCTGAGTGCTATGCAAAGTAGCAA
Organism: Anarrhichthys ocellatus; assembly: GCF_004355925.1. Taxonomy (NCBI): domain Eukaryota; kingdom Metazoa; phylum Chordata; class Actinopteri; order Perciformes; family Anarhichadidae; genus Anarrhichthys; species Anarrhichthys ocellatus. The sequence continues at coordinate 1,541,520 of NW_022280093.1, forward strand.
GGGTGACTTCAGAGGCACGAGTTCTCAGTGGAAGGATAAGTGTGAGGAATAAGACTATTTATCCATAGCAGGTCTGCTCTAGACACTCTCATTGAGCCTCGGAACTCGTCGCCAGGAATAAATGACGGCAATGTACGTTTCTCCAAACCACATATACGTTGAATGTTGACGTCTTTGCATTCAGTCAGAGCAAGTGACGCTCTGCAACGAGCGACACACAGAACTCGTGACATAGTATGTAGAGTGACCGTCATTGAAAGTTTCATAGTATAGTTACAAATATAAAAAATGGAAAAGTCCACTGAGGGTTAGGGTGGGAGCGCTGGTGGTTGGGTCAAACAAACACAGGACTTTCACCTCGGCAATGCTTGTTCCACAACGTTTTAATGTTGCGCAAGAAGTCTGCTAAGGGTCACCCATTGGTTTGTGGACTGCTGTTTTGAAGCCTCGAGTTGTGCATTTTGGCTGTCGCCATCTTGGTTTTTCAGCCGTTGCCATCTTGTCTTTTTGCAACCGGAAATGACACGAGGGTTGAGCAAAGTACAACCGAACGATGAATAAGACATATTTTGGCAACCAAAACGGTTATAATGACCTTTCATGAACTGAAAACACATCCTGAAAAGGTTAAAGTTCAAAGACAAAAACACGGACAATTCCCAGACCGGACAACGGCGTGGTAGCAACTTGTCAATCACAAGGTAGCCACACCCTAAAACATACCCTGCGATATGGTCTGTTTTACTATAAACAGGACCATGATTTACTAAATGAACATCATGCCGAATTGAAGAATACTTAAACCTAGAGATTGAGAACAAAAACTCAACGGTTACAATGTTTACTGAGGTAATGAATCAAGTAAGAAGTAGCCTCACTTTATTCGAAAGCTATTAGAAAGAATGCAAGTTTAAGGCACTTAAGCATTGGCTTCACTTCTCCGACCTGGAGGTTGCCGTCTGGTTCGAGCCAGAACATTAACCAGAACTACTTCATTGTCCATTAGCTCGCTGTTTTCCGAATGACTGTGGTTGCATGGCCAGACCTGACCTGTTTAGCAAACCTTTTAACTCCTGTTTATGGTAATTAGGTTGTCAGGAGAAAAAAACTCAGGTTATTATGTGAATGCAGAATGTTCACAATGTTGATTATAGGCATCAAGGCTCCAAGCCTCATCACGCCACACTCCCTGTGAGTGATGAGGCCCCTGGGCACCCTCGCTGAACACAGACTCAGAGCCTACAGGTAGATGCTCGGGTTGAGGTGGGGCCTTTAAAATGTAACAAGAACAGCAGTGCAGATTACCTCAAACCAACTGGCAGACCATGAGAATAGGGCCTTCGGGCTCCTGAGGGTCTACTTGTTGCCAACTTTTTCTGGTTGGTGAATTCAGTTGTTGTGGTTGTCTGGGTGTGCCACTGAGGTTTAACTTCACTAATCTGTGTCATAACTAACTAATTGGTGTACACAGAATCGCTTATTCTCCAAAAGATTATTTTCAAAGCTGTCCTGTGAAATCCATGTATTTTAGGAATAAAGATAAGAAGCTTAGGGGGGAAACAAAAGTATTTAGCTTTGACGATGTAATCTTATTAAGAATCATAACACTTAATAAAAGACACAATCAACATTTGAGTGAGATATGGGGACTTGTTTTCATACTATTTATCTTGACTATCTTAAGTGAAAAAATACTCACTGGACGGCCATCATTTCTTGAAATTTAAAAGGTTTGCATAAAATCATGAATGTGAATGGTGTTGGGTTGGGTGATGTAGCCGAAATCCTTAATTATAGTTAAAAAGGTTATTTCAGATATTGGTAATATGCGCCAGCAAAAAACACAGCCAACGCTCATTCCTTCTAACCCAGGCCACTACATGGTGCATCGGGTACAGACTCATGAGGGCTCTGGGAAAAAGAAGGAAAAAAAAACGCACAATCATCTGGCAAAAAAGTTAAACCTGGCATAACTTTTTACGCAACACAACGCATTGTCCAATCAAATACGTGCAAGCCCACATTTCTGGTTTTAATATGAACTCTGTATTTTGTGCGCTTACCTCACGATTGCAAGAGCCGATCGTCTCATGGTATCAAGGTCGGCTGTGCCGTGTGAAACGACACGCGTCCCACCAATGCAGACACGTTTCTTTAACACATGTCATGGTTAAAGACATGGTTAAACAACTCGTTTCTATAAGTCATTTTGGTAGTTGGTAGTTATGGCTTGCTCTTAATCATTGACGTGAACAACGGAGATGGGTAGATTGCCAACATAATAAGATCACATCATATGATTCTGCTGACAGTTGATAAACTGTGTAATATTGATTTATCACCGCACCCTAATGGAGACCTATTGCTTAGACTATTTGGATCATTTGGAATTAATAAAGGAGAACCGCGATGCATTCAGCTGACAAATAAGCACATACGTCGATGATAATTGTGCGCAGTGTGTAACAAAGAGACTGTACAGTTCTAGAGACGCTGAGTGACAGAGGAGCTTCTGGGTTCACGCTCACTCCTCAGAAGATGGAGCTCCAAAGCTCAAGGTAAATGAGTCCATTTGATTACAAATCCGGGTCGAACTGGGTCACAATCATAATTGTCTCTGTAATTAGATTCGCTTTCCGAGTGTCTGGCTTGTGTCAGCGCGGCAGACAGCGGCAGTGTGCTCTGGAGGATGGACCCAGAAATACACTGTTAGCCTCTGGAGCCAGGGGGTCGAGCGGTCAAGAAGAGGTGAGGACGAGGCGAGTGCACATTCCCATATAATGGTCCCCCGGCGAAACGATGCTTTCGTCCCTGCCATTTCCCACTCTCATTAAGGCATTCTTAGTCGGTCACATTGCTTTCAGAACTGTAGATGCGATGCCTCGACCGGTTTATGTACACTAATGATCCCAGTTGTTATGGCACAGTCGAGGCACCGGCTGTCATTCTAAACAACTTGTTGCCAATGTCGCTTTGTGTCAAAAATAACTGCATAGTCACATCTGAAAGGGCTCCATTTCCAGCTCACTGTCTGACTCCCCCGTGTACAAAGTGTTTTCCACAATCTGAAGTGCGGGCATGTCATATATAACATCCGAGCGAGTTGTCACACTTCATAAAAGCCGGTGTGATTTTCAGTTTTCTTTCCTTCAAAAGCCAAGGTTTGAGACGCTTCTCTCTTCTGCAGGTTAACAGCGCGCATTTGCATTAATCACCATGACAACTGCCTTCCTGACTGTGTTATGCCCGGCAGAGAGAAGAAAGGACAGCAAGCAGAGAGATGGCGATAGCCTCGCAACAAGATGTGTTTTCATTTCACACTTTTTAAGATATTTTCACTTCAAAGTTACTGTAACGCTTCCTGCTTTGCTCGAATTGCAATTATTGTAGGAAGAGATGAGGTCGTAGCACACGGGCTCTATTACGTTTTCCTTCTTAAGGCCCGATCTGTCCACTTCATCTGCGTCTTTGAAATCCATAAAATTGAGCATGAGTTTTCCCGTCATCCTTGTTTTATGATCATCATGCGCTGTGTGGCAGAAGGCTGTGCCGAGAAGTATTTGAAGTCACAGCAAGCATGTTTGCCAAATTTTCAAAGAAATGGAGCATTACCTGTAACTGTACTTTACGGAATTGCAAGTTGTAATCCCTTTCTGAATAGAGTAAGCACATCACTACTGCCCAACACTGGGTATTAGCCTACATTTAGCAAAAGCACACAGGTCTTGAAATCCTCATTAGCCGTACAAGAATTAACTTTGTTAAAGGATTGCTGATGACTTTCCATCACAAGTATGTAAATGTAGCCATGTTAAGTCAATCACCAGGTTTCATGTGTTTGATATTTACATTTCACTTCATCGTCTCTCATTAAAACCCAAGGCTACGAAAGAACATGCAGAATATTAATCCTCCCCTCTCTACCTCCATCTCAGGAATTAATTTTGCAACGCGCACCCGAATTCTTTGGACTAGACCCTAATTAATTTTTGGTCACACTAATTAACTATCGAGTGAAAGAGTGAGGAGCATATAGGAAATACTGTAGTGGCAAGGAAGAGGGGAGATGATAAAGTTGCTGTGTTGGAGGCGGAGGGTTGATCTACCTGCTAAACAGCGTGACAGTATGTAAAGTGAATCTGTTGAAAGTATCACATTTGGAAAACTTTTAATATAGGGAGTGAGTCCTCTGTGTGTATAACACGTTTTTAAATTGCTCACATCATACTGCAGCATGTTTACACATTAAGTCTGTATAAGTGCTGCATTTTTGTCAAATGCTGTCAGTTCATTTTCTCTGCACTGTACAGTTGCACGTGCAAATGTCCTCTCAGCCACATTGGAAAAAATAAATAAATGATAGAATCGGTGGAGAGGGAGAAAGGGCATGCTCTTTCTATTTTCAGTTGACATGTTACCCAGCGTATTTTTAAAAGATTAATTGCAGCTCCCCTGGGAGGAAAAGACATCTGTCCTCCAATTATTAAAGCGATTGTTTTGTTTTTGCCGGCTTATTCTGTGGATCAAGGGGTCCCGTAGTGAAATATAAATGACTCTGGCTGTGGGACGGCCTCTCTCTCTCGCATGCTGATGCGTAACGCTTCCGAGACTACACTTAGGAATGTTAGAAGGTTTCATAACCCTGGGTCAACACTGAGGCTAATGGCAGCTACTCTCTGGGAAGCAAGTAGCCTTTTAGTAGTACAGTCAGCTTGGCGGGGGGGGGGAGCCGACACAGAGAGCAGACATGATGCTGCGGTTATGTGGAATTTTCACATCTTCATTTTCGGGATTGTTTTGCGCTTTTGTGTTTTATCATCAGGCGGAAACCTCACTTCTTCCTTAGCCTACTTCTTGGCATTTTGAAAAGAGAACTGAAAGAAGGACATGCTACAATACCATTTAGATGGAATTTGTCTTGATATTGTTTTACCACATAGCCTAAGGGTAAATGTTGCAGTTCAATTTTTGTTTCATGCGAACAGAGATTCTTTATTTTACATTTATAATCCCAGATTGCCTCCTCTCACACTGTACATGATGATACCATCAAATCTAAACCTCCTCGGAGAGGAGGCAACAGCCGCTCTATGTGTGCCTAAGGTTGGGTGGAAGTATGTAAGGAGCAGGCAGCGAGGCTGGCTGTCTGACTGACTGACTGACTGCACGTCACGTCCAATCACTGCAGCAGACAGGGAACAGGTTACTTTGCATTTTAATTATGAGAAGGTCAGGCCAGGGTTTGTTCGCCAGCGTTGTGCTTCATGTGATTAAACATGCACCGGACGCATAATTTATAGAGCACGGAGGACGCTTTGACCCCATCGCAATTTTATAATCTCCCTCAAGCCTTTGTGTTGGTGCAATGTAAATAATACCAGTAATTCATGGCGGAAAGATGAATGTTGTTGGTGGGAAATAAAGGGGGGTAAATCAATGAGACTTGTTTCTGCAATTTATTTTTATTTATTTTTACATCTCACTTTTTTGTGTGTTTTGAACAAGTGCAAAAACGGTCAACCTCAACGGTCAAAGAGTACCGTTCCCACAGTAAACCTGCGGTTTGCAAGTTCTTGTGATGTTTCCAGCATTTACAACAGATTTCACTTCATTTTTATTCCCACTGAGCTTGTTGGAGGGCCAGTGCACACATGAACACACATAGTGGAATAACTGCATGGCTGACATAGATTACATTCTTTAGCTCGAGAAATTCAAAAACGCCAGTTCATTGCGGGCGCCAACCAGCTCCCTCCAGCCCCCCAACAACAACACATTATGGTTCGCCTCTTTATTCCCAATTTATTTCCCATGGAAAACTGTTCCAATTCACACCCCCCCCCCCCCCCCCCCCGACCCCATTCCTGTAAAAAGCTTCCAGATGCCATTCACTTTGCTTCAGAACAGTAGCCTGGCCTGGCTCCATAAGATCTAGTTCTCAGACTTTAGTCTTTTTTTTCTCATTTGCATACTGTAACACAGCAGGGGGGGGGGGGTGTTCTCTCTCTCTCTCTCTCTCTCTCTCTCTCTCTCTCTCTGTCACATGGGAGGCCAAAGACTGTGACATAATTGTTTGGCACATTATTAACACTCTGTGGCTGTGAATGCGACTTCCCATGCTTGGCTGAAGAATACACTCCAGCAGAAAATGGGCATTTTGTCATTTGAGCTTGAGGGAGGGGTTAACTATCAAAATAACGCGTTCCCACCCGCCCTCTAGGAAATGCGCTTGTCCAACCGATGTCAACATTGTGCAAAACAAAAAGATCAACAACCTTTCGTAGCCCCGGGGCTGCCCCACTCTTGGGCTCGGGGGCCCAATCATGTCGCTTTAGACGGCAGCGCTTTCAATGACAGTAATCACGGTCATCATGCTGGTAATGGTGTTTTCCAGTATTGCTCTCCAGATCCACTCGCAATCCAACATCATAAGCATCCTTTAGTATTTCTGAACCAGACCAGACAAACAGTGAAGGTGTCAACATGCCTCCCCTCCTGCTCCTCTGCTGATATTACTCTTGGCCTGTGAGAGCCTTTGTGAAATTCCCCTATGATGAGCTGGAGGCGTCCGCTCCGTGGAGAGGTGATTTCCATAAACCAGGTCGCGGCGGTGGTTGTTAGGACTGTGATCACTCACATCCACTTCACCATGAGGGGATCCTATTGTTTTGTCCCTCTGCCAAGCTCTGGTCACCTCCTTTTAAGATGCAAGAGGAGCTGCTGAGGAGGTACAGATTAGAGAAAAGGAGGCTGAAATGATGAATAAATGTGCCCCTGCTTCAGTAAGCTCCAAATGACATATGACCAAAAATTCACAGCCAGTGTGATACAATATAATACACCCTGAAATGTTTTCATTGCCTTCTTGCAAAGTAATCTTACAACATGTAGAATATGGCCCACAAATGTGTTGGCACAAAATGCAAGTGCAAGACTGATTCACAGCAGGAAGAGGGAGCATCGACTAAATCAGCATGAGAACTCAGTTTTCTGTCCCGGTTGTGTTCTTTTCTACTGCTCTACCACACACTCATTTTCAATATGTAGGAGGTGGTGTCTTGTTGTCACCTTGACATTGTCAATCAATTATGACTGCAACCAAGGATTGTTTTCACTATCAATGCACCAAGATAATCAACAGCAGATAAATTGTTTGGTCTATACCATGTCTTGTTTTGTCCAACTAACAGTCCAGTACCCACACACATTCAGTTTACTATCACATAGATATAGAAAAGCAGCAACACTGTCACAATTCAGCGGCTGGAATGCTTGGAATGCTTGCTTTTGCTTTAAAAATGACTCACTATGAATTGATCAAAATTGTTGCCGATAGTTATTCTGTCCAAGTGGAGAAAAGTGGAACGACAAGTCGAGAAAACGTGATGGAGAGCCTTTCCAGTGAAGAAACCATGAAGTGCCCTCCAGAGTGCCCTTCCAATGGAGAAAAACGTAATGAAGTGCCCTTCAAGTGGAGAAAATGATGCAATTCCAATAAAGAAAAAACAATGCTGTGCACTACTGGTAGCCCTTAAATGGAGAAAACATGATGCAGTGCCCACTAGGGTAACCTTACAGTGAAGAAAATGTGAGGAAGGGCCATCTAGGTTGACCTTTGAATGAAGAAAACATGATGCAGTGTCATAGAGAATGCCCTACATGCTACAAAACTCACCACATGCAGCAGAAAGTGAATAAGCTATTCCTTTGAGAGGATCCCATGATCATCAACAGCTTTAAATTAACTGTGACTTTATCTTGTTTTACATTTGCACATGATCCCTGCCAAATGGAAAACATCACGTGCAACCCATCGAGTGACATCACACTCTCACAGACAGCCAACACATATCAAAGAGTTACTGAGTAGAACTTATTTTGCCATTTAAGTTAAAGTGTGCTGTGAAACGCGTAGGTATGTTCAGCTTGTTGGAATTTAACTCAGTGTGCAAGATTATTTTTTTTTCCTTCAAGTAGCTCTGCTACTTTATTAAGAGAGAAAAATAAATCCAGTACAACTTAAGCACAAATCTGCTGCAGATGCACTTTTGATATGAATTTTAAAAAGGGAAGCGATGGGGCTTTTTGAGTTCACACCAACAGAATGGTAATACACACACAGAGTCTATCAACATTCCAAGGAACACTGAACCTATTTATTTTCCGCTTGTTTTTTGAGTCATGGTTGGAACATACACCAAAAAAAAAAAACTCAGCTCATTTTATATTTTAATTAGTTTACCACTGTTGCATACACAAATCATAATTCTGCCAACACCCCACAGTTAATAGATCCCAATAAATGAAATGTACATTTTGAAAATTGAGCAGGCATGCTTCCAGAATAAAGGCCCAGTTAATCATACGCAGACAGTTATTCATTGATTCTCCGCATCAAGTCGACTTCTGATACCGCACTTCCTTCTTATTTCCCCGCCAGCTATTCATTCCTTTTCTTTTGCATGACAGACTTCGTGCAAGAACCGTCCTTTCTTTTCTTTTTTTCCCCCCCTGACATTGTTTGTTTTCTTTTTCAGTACGTATCCTGTTGTTTTGTTTTGAGGGTGTAAAGGTCTTTGGGAGACTGAGACAGCCGTATCAACCCTGTTTAGCATAAAGCTTGTGGCTGGCCCCGTCCGTGGCCTAATGAAAAGTAGAAGATAGGCTATGCTTGTCATGCTTGGCTAGCCCTGTGATCGGCAGACTGTGGACAGTTACTCTGCTTGCATGCCAATTAATCTCACCCTCTGAATTTCCCACCGTCCCCGTTTTATCCGCCGCTGAATGGAAGAAGTCTGAGGGTTGCTTTCAAACAAATAGGCATCAATGCATCAATGTTGGATTTATGTGCATGGCGCAGACTTTGTCTGGAGATTTTATAGTTTCACACGGATTGATTTTTCGCAGAATTCACTTTGCATGCAGGCTTCAGATATGGACATTACAGTCTAATGGTTTTATTTAGCTGCAGATAAAAAAATAAGGCAGGAGTCCCAGTTGTGTAGCTTTCCACGGACTGTTAGATGCCTCTCTGGATCATATTTTCCACCTTTTGATATGGTGCATTGGTGGTTAAAGGGCACTTTCAGCCGCATTAGCATGCTGCTCAGGCAGGCGCTGAACATTATTATTCTCTTTTATTTATATGTCAAAGCAGTGGGAGGAACCTGGATCCCAGCTCAGGCTCAAACGCTGCTGGCTCCGTCTCAAAAGACAGCTCGAGTGTCTTTAAATGGCCAGTCATCACCATCGGGGAGCAGATAAAGATGGATTTCAGATGAAGATTCATCGGGTGAAAACAGACCTGAGCTTGCTGTTTCTGGCCCTCATCATTCATCCCGCATCATCTGCTACATGCTTACACAGAAATAGATAGATAAAAATAAAAAAAAATCTGAAAAGCACTCATACAGCTTTTTTACAAATCAACAAAGGGCTGACAAAAAAACATACCCATTCATCATTAATAATAGATGAGTTGGCTAAGCTCACAAGGCAAGTGAGGAATCCAGGTTACAATTTATGGGATAAATATTTCATCGCTAACATCTGTCTGTATATTCTGTGCCAGTGTGTTTTGAAGTTGTTACAAATGAACGTCAAACGGGAAGTAGTTGAACAAGCTGCCGAGGGAATGGAACAAAGACGCGGCAGCACTGGGAGGAGAGGGGAAGACTCACAGGAAGCAGAAACTGAACAGCAAACAATTTTCCTTGGCTCGTCAAACAAATTAAATATGCCGTTTGGCGGACTTTACTGTATTGCTCTTGTGCAGAGAAAAACAAAAATCAGGGGGGGGGGGGGGGGGGGGGTAATCAGGGGGGGGGGGTGAATTTATCCCCCCCCCCTTCTGTTGGGGCAGCGCCACGGCTTGGACAGTACTCACATTCTTTCACAGCTTATCCCAGGACTCTCTCAATTAAGCACTAATAGGCAACCACACAAAAAGATCTCCCCCCACCCCCCCAAAAAAAACGTGAGGGGAGGCACTCACGTTGCTTACATCCAATGTGTTTTGAGCTTATTTTTCCTGACTTTGTGGGGAAATTTCCCCCGAATTGGCCATACTGTTTCCTATTTCCTGATTCTGTTTATTGACGGTGTTTTTGATTTGATTATGCCCAGAGGAATTCCCCCCCCCCCCCCTTCCTGCTTAGACAATTGTCTGCCCACTTGAACATAGTCAATAGGAGAGTAGCATATAAGATGGGACATGACAGCTCTGCTTTGACAGCCACTTACAGCCACGGAGCAAAGGTCAAGATGTCAAAGCGGTCCAGTTTTGACAAAGTCCCGTGCTTTTGACAGACATTTTTTAAAAAAGCAGACAGAGCAAGAAATACCAATAAGTTAACAATTCAGATTAGTGGCAGCTCCCCTTTCCCTAAATAGCTTGTACTGCCGTTGTGTGATCGAGAAGAAAGGAGTAACGCAGAACGTGAATACAAAGTGCCGATAGCGAAGCACCATACAGAGTGGAGACTAAAGCAGTTGCCACATCAGAGCACGTCCATATGAAATGAGTTACTGATGGGGCTGTTTTTCAGCTTCAGAGAATATACCCCCCCCCCTTACCACCACCAGCAGCCATCCCTCCCCTAACAACCAAAAAAGAAGGCTTAGGAGCCAAGCAGGCTGTGCACCCCAGTGTCTGCACTAATGTGAGATTGACTTGTATTGATGCAGAAGGTGTTGGGGAGGGGGGATAAGTAAAAAAATGAAGTGTTACAACTAATAATTGTCTTTGATCAATTAATTATGCGTGCTTTCAGTGGTTATAGAAGTGTTCATTTCAGTGAAGTTTGTGCCAGTCTGGTTAAAATGCTTGTGCTGAGAAAGCATCCCAGGTAGCTGCCTTTTTATTTATTTATTTTCGAGCAGGTAACAGACCAGGCTAAGCCTCACGAATGTCCTCAAAATGACAGGAAACATCACCAACCTTCAACATATGTTTTCTTGTCCAGTTCTTTCTTTACTTTTCAAATGTACCATGTTGCCCATGAAGTCATGTTGTTTTGCTAGCAATTCAGTCTCAAGACACTTCAGCGTGGTTGAAAACAAAGTCACCGAAGGTCATTTCTGAAAAGCGCTGAATCCCAAGTTCAAAAGCAACCAAAGAGGGTTTTCTTCCCTCATCTGCATCCTCTCCACAGAGCTTTTCTTCCTCAAGTGCCATAGTGGCCACAAGGACAACTACAAATAGGCATGATTTAAATATAGTTCGTTAGTTACACAGGCATTTCTCAGATTCAGAGCGGCTCTGGAGGCATGTGACCTCAGCAATAGAGACAAATATGATAAATATGATAAACACCACAAGAAATTAAGTTACTTTGAGCTGCTAACAAAAAGTCATGCTGGGAAAATGTAAATAAAACTGTAGAGGACTGTTTAAGCCACGCCACTAAGATGTGTGCACTCGCAAATGTGTGCAAAATGTTACTTTTTTATGCTAATGTCATGCAGGGGGCCTCTGTTTATAACACTTAGTAGTCTCAATTAGTTTTAAGTGGGGGGCCATCCAGCTTTGGATGAAGTAATACAGCGCTTCCCACGTAAGGTTTGTGGCCTTGTAAATAACGTTGTGACACCAACAGAGCACGGCAAACGAGACGGGGTCCTTGTTTCAATACAGGTTGAGTGGTTTGCTGACGTTGCTGCAGACCCCTGAAACTCTGAGGACAGTCTCTATATAAGAGATGCTAGATGTTGCCACATTAAACCACATGCCAATTTGGACATTTGGGACGTCATCAAAAACATTTTAATAAATAACATTAGCCCTGCTTGTCAACAAAAAGTGTCGATCTTCAGCTCCACCCTCTTATTTTAGATCCATCCAATTAGATTCAAAGCTGTTTTCAAGGCAGACGTAATCTAAGACATCCTTCTCCTCCAATCCGCCAAAAACAACCACTAACAGATTTGTTTCCCAGACTAGTGAACCCCCCATGACTCCGGCCTGAGCGCTGCGCTGGGCTGAACCAATGGAGAATGTGCCATTAAATCATGTATCGGGGTGATTCAGAATCGCTTTACACCCAAGTCGTCTTTAAAGGGCACCGATTCTGGCTTTGCTGTTCAGCCACGGCCTTGTGTTCCCCCCCCTTTCTGTTTTCTTTTCAGTGTATCCTGGGAACCTGGAGAAGTAATTACATCATTGTGACTCTGCCTTTGGTTTTGTGGGAACCTCGGTGCGGGGAAGGAAGGAACTGTGTGCATGTTTATAATTAAGGACAATAGAAAGAGCAAATGAACCGTGTCAATGTTCCCTGTCCAGCTGATGATGCAGATGGAAAGGTGTGTTTGCTGTGATCATTGTTGCTTGAGCTGCCATTTATGATATCAGCTAAATATAGCTTTTCTCATAAGCAGCGTTCAGGCAAGCGTTTATCTACCGAGCGATAAGTGGCCGATGCAACTCCAGCGGCCGTTTTGAGCAAAATCAAAGGCGAGTGGTCGCGTATGTTCGGCCTCATTAACTGACTATCAAGCCTTTTGTGTGACTGTGGCCCCCAACCAGGTTGTTTACATTTGCAACTCTGTCTCTCCCCCTTCCCGAAACCTCCATAATCTCTTAGGCGAGTCTCAGTGAAGGCCCAGACCCGTCCATTAGCTTCCAACGCCCAAACATCTATTGTAGCTCCGCAGCATGTGGTACACTCTGTGGCACGCTGACTGTTAAAAAATAAAAATGACACACTATTTCTCTCTTTTGTTCCCTCATTGTGGCAGTATGTGTTGTGCTGCTCCCTGTGAAGTGAAGTGGAGTTCCCACGCGAGCGGCTGCCGTCTTGGCGTGAACCCGCCGCAAACAGAATTGGCCACAGTTTTATTTATAGATGAAGCCGCTGCTCCGTGTGACGAACAGGTGAATGTGTTTGCGGAGATGCAAAGCACACCTGTCACGTCGCACGTGATACGGCGATGAAAGTGAGAAGGCGCAAAAGAGCTTCATAGTGTTTTGTTAATTTTGTAAAATTAGATTTCTTTCATCTCGCAGAGTTTGCCGGGCCGGGTTTCAAAAATGCTAATTAACATGGAAATGCTCTATAATAAAAAAGGACAGGTGCAAATTGATTGTGACAGGTAGTTTATTCTCCTGTATGTACATTGTACAGCGGCGTGCCGGACTAAACTTATTCTCAATTTGCTCAGTTTCACGTTGTTCGCTCGAGGTCAGGGGATCTCAGCGGGGACAAACCTAGGCTGTGAATCTTCATTCTCCGACTCTTTTGCACTTCAAAGTCCTCGCTGCGCACCTAGAGATCACCAACTCTGCATCTCAGACGGAGAATAAAAAGAGATGCATTATGCTTTGAAGGAATTGATCCCAGAAGATGGCAAGCTGGATGTCAGCCAGTGCGGTTATGATACTGTTATGGCTCTGCGAGGCTGTTTTTTTTTTTTTTGTTATCCTTTCATGAAAGCGACACCATTAGATCTGCTATTACTAGTCAATAACCCTCGTCCCCAGTGTTGCCGCCGTGCCGATGTGTATTTGGATGTCATGTCATGCATAAGGGAAAAGGTTGTCTGCAGTAATATCTCAGGATGTGGCTGAGATGTGACCCATTTTCTTTTTCGTCTGTTGTTTTCATTTACAAACTCCCTCCTTTTAGAGCTAAACACCTGGATTGGCAGTAAATCTGCACTCCACCAGATGGAATTGAATAAAAAGTGTAAGCTTCATCACAGCTTGATTTGCCCAAATCTGCAGCACCCTGCATCTCTATATTACGGCCCGTATCAGAGAACAGCAAGCTGGAGCTTACAGCAAATTCAGCAATCAATGTGAATGTGAAACATGCTTACTGTTCAGTGGACCGGATGGAGAGGAAAAAAAAAATCCTTACTCCTGACACAACAGTATTTCTATGAGTCTATTAGAAAATACCAGCATTTGCAAAGACGGAGGAGGAATACATTATCAGCCGTTAGGCTGAAATGACAACACGCATTATACGGCGATTAGTTTACACAAGGCAGCTAATGGATCCAATCTCAGCACATTAATAAACAAGACACTTAACTTTGTATCTACCTGAAGAGCCTCATCAATCTTTCATTGAGATAGCCACAGCTGGGCCGGGCCCGGCCCAATGTTTGGAATGGGAAACGATGTCAATTGGTCTTGGTGTTGGCCAACGACCAGTTGTGTAAAAGTGAGAATAAACCCAGAATGCAAAGAGCGAGACTGTTCGTTCCGCCCTGCTGCACAAAATGGCCATCATATATCTGGAGGAGTTCGTAGGATTGCTGATCGATAATGAATCGATCGTTAATTTTGATTTGAAAAGTCCCCCCAGCCAAACCTCACACCGGCAGCCAGCGCTTTCAGCGGGGTGAGCGCTGCTGAAAGGTAGAAACGGGCATTAGGAGACATTTCAGCAATGAAGACTAATAAGCTTTGTTCTCAGGTCAACAAAAGCAAATGCCAGAGCTGTGTTATTATTGCAGTATTTAGCGCAGTGATATATCACCTATTTACTGCATGTGTCTCTAATTGGATCGCTTACTCGTCTCCATGTGAAAGTACGGCTTCATTGCTTCTGTCAAGTGTGGGCCGCCATAGCTCAAGATGAGTGGAGGCGATGCTGCGGCCCCTGTACGAGGACACACATTTTGCGATGCTGTTAAAATTCCTAATAGCCACCGATGGAGAGCAGTAAAATAAATAAATGTCGTAAACAAAATGAAATGTCCCAATCAGACACATTGTAAAGCCTACAGCGCTATGGCGAAAACAAAAAAGAAAGCATCACTTCTGCAACGCTTATTATTCCCCAACTGTCCGTGTATTTAAATTGAATTTATTTTATGATTTCTACACTCTTCATGCTTCGCAGACCCAGTCCGGTGGACATACTTTGGCAGAAAACAAAGAAATAAAAGTCTAGATCTGTGAGCGTACGCAGAGATCAATCTATTATTCAGTCAATTAATCACCTCAAAAATGCATGTTTATCAGCTGTCTGTAACACTTTCACTCTGATGGATTACATGCATTACGGCCCCGCTTCCGATCTGATTTGTATTCCTCGCTGTGCTGATTACAAAATTACACTGCTGATGCATTGGTTTTCTCCATTCAAGATTGATGGCACTGATGAACAAAAGGGGAACGACCAATGGAGCCCGTGGACCAAGATGATGCTAACAAAACACAGAAATGAGATTGCTAAATATAGAGATTGCAAAGGTAACTTAAAAAAGAAGAAACAGGAATGATGAAGTAGCTGATGGAGTAGATGACAGACAGCAGTCAGACAGCCAGGTAGACAGCCGAATGGCAGCATTAGCAATGGGAGGAGGGGGGGGGGGGGGTTTAGCAGAGTTTTTGGCTTCTATGCTCCATCTTTTTCGTAACTCGGGGGCGTATTCCCCTCGGTCTGCAGACAACCCCAGGCTGTTCTCTCAACTTCACCAAGTCTCTGTCTGTCTCTATCAGCCTGGGATCAGGACTGCTCCGAGCTTGCGCGTGTGTGTGTGTGTGTGTGTGTGTGTGTGTGTGTGTGTGTGTGTGTGTGTGTGTG